>NC_092093.1:1372619-1375119 GCF_045679555.1 Salvelinus alpinus | reverse complement strand
TAGAATCAGGTGATGATGTACTGTAGAATCAGGTGATGATGTACTGTAGAATCAGGTGATGATGTACTGTAGAATCAGGTGATGATGTACTGTAGAATCAGGTGATGATGTACTGTAGAATCAGGTGATGATGTATTGTAGAATCAGGTGATGATGTACTGTAGAATCAGGTGATGATGTATTGTAGAATCAGGTGATGATGTACTGTAGAATCAGGTGATGATGTATTGTAGAATCAGGTGATGATGTACTGTAGAATCAGGTGATGATGTACTGTAGAATCAGGTGATGATGTACTGTAGAATCAGGTGATGATGTATTGTAGAATCAGGTGATGATGTACTGTAGAATCAGGTGATGATGTATTGTAGAATCAGGTGATGATGTTGTACTGTAGAATCAGGTGATGATGTATTGTAGAATCAGGTGATGATGTATTGTAGAATCAGGTGATGATGTTGTACTGTAGAATCAGGTGATGATGTACTGTAGAATCAGGTGATGATGTACTGTAGAATCAGGTGATGATGTACTGTAGAATCGGGTATTGATGTTGTACTGTAGAATCAGGTGATGATGTTGTACTGTAGAATCAGGTGATGATGTACTGTAGAATCAGGTGATGATGTTGTACTGTAGAATCAGGTGATGATGTACTGTAGAATCAGGTGATGATGTACTGTAGAATCAGGTGATGATGTTGTACTGTAGAATCAGGTGATGATGTATTGTAGAATCAGGTGATGATGTTGTACTGTAGAATCAGGTGATGATGTATTGTAGAATCAGGTGATGATGTATTGTAGAATCAGGTGATGATGTATTGTAGAATCAGGTGATGATGTACTGTTGAATCAGGTGATGTTGTACTGTAGAATCAGGTGATGATGTATTGTAGAATCAGGTGATGATGTATTGTAGAATCAGGTGATGATGTATTGTAGAATCAGGTGATGATGTACTGTAGAATCAGGTGATGTTGTACTGTAGAATCAGGTGATGATGTATTGTAGAATCAGGTGATGATGTACTGTAGAATCAGGTGATGATGTATTGTAGAATCAGGTGATGATGTACTGTAGAATCAGGTGATGGTGTATTGTAGAATCAGGTGATGATGTACTGTAGAATCAGGTGATGTTGTATTGTAGAATCAGGTGGTGATGTATTGTAGAATCAGGTGATGATGTACTGTAGAATCAGGTGATGATGTACTGTAGAATCAGGTGAGGATGTATTGTAGAATCAGGTGATGATGTACTGTAGAATCAGGTGATGATGTATTGTAGAATCAGGTGATGATGTAATATAGAATCAGGTGATGATGTATTGTAGAATCAGGTGATGATGTACTGTAGAATCAGGTGAAGATGTACTGTAGAATCAGGTGATGATGTACTGTAGAATCAGGTGATGATGTTGTACTGTAGAATCAGGTGATGATGTACTGTAGAATCAGGTGATGATGTACTGTAGAATCAGGTGATGATGTATTGTAGAATCAGGTGATGATGTATTGTAGAATCAGGTGATGATGTACTGTAGAATCAGGTGATGATGTACTGTAGAATCAGGTGATGATTTATTGTAGAATCAGGTGATGATGTATTGTAGAATCAGGTGATGATGTATTGTAGAATCAGGTGATGATGTAATGTAGAATCAGGTGATGATGTACTGTAGAATCAGGTGATGATGTACTGTAGAATCAGGTGATGATGTACTGTAGAATCAGGTGATGATGTATTGTAGAATCAGGTGATGATGTATTGTAGAATCAGGTGATGATGTACTGTAGAATCAGGTGATGATGTATTGTAGAATCAGGTGATGATGTATGTACTGTAGAATCAGGTGATGATGTACTGTAGAATCAGGTGATGATGTACTGTAGAATCAGGTGATGATGTACTGTAGAATCAGGTGATGATGTTGTATTGTAGAATCAGGTGATGATGTATTGTAGAATCAGGTGATGTATTGTAGAATCAGGTGATGATGTACTGTAGAATCAGGTGATGATGTACTGTAGAATCAGGTGATGATGTATTGTAGAATCAGGTGATGATGTACTGTAGAATCAGGTGATGATGTATTGTAGAATCAGGTGATGATGTTGTACTGTAGAATCAGGTGATGATGTACTGATGTACTGTAGAATCAGGTGATGATGTATTGTAGAATCAGGTGATGATGTACTGTAGAATCAGGTGATGATGTATTGTAGAATCAGGTGATGATGTACTGTAGAATCAGGTGATGTTGTACTGTAGAATCAGGTGATGATGTACTGTAGAATCAGGTGATGATGTCTGTAGAATCAGGTGATGATGTACTGTAGAATCAGGTGATGATGTTGTACTGTAGAATCAGGTGATGATGTTGTACTGTAGAATCAGGTGATGATGTACTGTAGAATCAGGTGATGATGTATTGTAGAATCAGGTGATGATGTATTGTAGAATCAGGTGATGATGTACTGTAGAATCAGGTGATGATG
>NC_092093.1:1330539-1372519 GCF_045679555.1 Salvelinus alpinus | reverse complement strand
GTGATGATGTATTGTAGAATCAGGTGATGATGTATTGTAGAATCAGGTGATGATGTACTGTAGAATCAGGTGATGATGTACTGTAGAATCAGGTGATGATGTACTGTAGAATCAGGTGATGATGTATTGTAGAATCAGGTGATGATGTACTGTAGAATCAGGTGATGATGTATTGTAGAATCAGGTGATGATGTACTGTAGAATCAGGTGATGATGTATTGTAGAATCAGGTGATGATGTACTGTAGAATCAGGTGATGATGTATGTGATCAGTATTGTAGAATCAGGTGATGATGTATTGTAGAATCAGGTGATGATGTATTGTAGAATCAGGTGATGATGTATTGTAGAATCAGGTGATGATGTTGTATTGTAGAATCAGGTGATGATGTATTGTAGAATCAGGTGATGATGTAATATAGAATCAGGTGATGATGTATTGTAGAATCAGGTGATGATGTACTGTAGAATCAGGTGAAGATGTACTGTAGAATCAGGTGATGATGTACTGTAGAATCAGGTGATGATGTTGTACTGTAGAATCAGGTGATGATGTACTGTAGAATCAGGTGATGATGTACTGTAGAATCAGGTGATGATGTATTGTAGAATCAGGTGATGATGTATTGTAGAATCAGGTGATGATGTACTGTAGAATCAGGTGATGATGTACTGTAGAATCAGGTGATGATTTATTGTAGAATCAGGTGATGATGTATTGTAGAATCAGGTGATGATGTATTGTAGAATCAGGTGATGATGTAATGTAGAATCAGGTGATGATGTACTGTAGAATCAGGTGATGATGTACTGTAGAATCAGGTGATGATGTACTGTAGAATCAGGTGATGATGTATTGTAGAATCAGGTGATGATGTATTGTAGAATCAGGTGATGATGTACTGTAGAATCAGGTGATGATGTATTGTAGAATCAGGTGATGATGTATGTACTGTAGAATCAGGTGATGATGTACTGTAGAATCAGGTGATGATGTACTGTAGAATCAGGTGATGATGTACTGTAGAATCAGGTGATGATGTTGTATTGTAGAATCAGGTGATGATGTATTGTAGAATCAGGTGATGTATTGTAGAATCAGGTGATGATGTATTGTAGAATCAGGTGATGATGTACTGTAGAATCAGGTGATGATGTATTGTAGAATCAGGTGATGATGTACTGTAGAATCAGGTGATGATGTATTGTAGAATCAGGTGATGATGTTGTACTGTAGAATCAGGTGATGATGTACTGATGTACTGTAGAATCAGGTGATGATGTATTGTAGAATCAGGTGATGATGTACTGTAGAATCAGGTGATGATGTATTGTAGAATCAGGTGATGATGTACTGTAGAATCAGGTGATGATGTACTGTAGAATCAGGTGATGATGTACTGTAGAATCAGGTGATGATGTACTGTAGAATCAGGTGATGATGTACTGTAGAATCAGGTGATGATGTACTGTAGAATCAGGTGATGATGTTGTACTGTAGAATCAGGTGATGATGTACTGTAGAATCAGGTGATGATGTATTGTAGAATCAGGTGATGATGTAATGTAGAATCAGGTGATGATGTACTGTAGAATCAGGTGATGATGTACTGTAGAATCAGGTGATGATGTACTGTAGAATCAGGTGATGATGTATTGTAGAATCAGGTGATGATGTATTGTAGAATCAGGTGATGATGTACTGTAGAATCAGGTGATGATGTATTGTAGAATCAGGTGATGATGTATGTACTGTAGAATCAGGTGATGATGTACTGTAGAATCAGGTGATGATGTACTGTAGAATCAGGTGATGATGTTGTATTGTAGAATCAGGTGATGATGTATTGTAGAATCAGGTGATGTATTGTAGAATCAGGTGATGATGTACTGTAGAATCAGGTGATGATGTACTGTAGAATCAGGTGATGATGTATTGTAGAATCAGGTGATGATGTACTGTAGAATCAGGTGATGATGTATTGTAGAATCAGGTGATGATGTTGTACTGTAGAATCAGGTGATGATGTACTGATGTACTGTAGAATCAGGTGATGATGTATTGTAGAATCAGGTGATGATGTACTGTAGAATCAGGTGATGATGTATTGTAGAATCAGGTGATGATGTACTGTAGAATCAGGTGATGTTGTACTGTAGAATCAGGTGATGATGTACTGTAGAATCAGGTGATGATGTACTGTAGAATCAGGTGATGATGTACTGTAGAATCAGGTGATGATGTACTGTAGAATCAGGTGATGATGTTGTACTGTAGAATCAGGTGATGATGTACTGTAGAATCAGGTGATGATGTATTGTAGAATCAGGTGATGATGTATTGTAGAATCAGGTGATGATGTACTGTAGAATCAGGTGATGATGTACTGTAGAATCAGGTGATGATGTATTGTAGAATCAGGTGATGATGTTGTACTGTAGAATCAGGTGATGATGTATTGTAGAATCAGGTGATGATGTATTGTAGAATCAGGTGATGATGTACTGTAGAATCAGGTGATGATGTTGTACTGTAGAATCAGGTGATGATGTACTGTAGAATCAGGTGATGATGTATTGTAGAATCAGGTGATGATGTATTGTAGAATCAGGTGATGATGTATTGTAGAATCAGGTGATGATGTATTGTAGAATCAGGTGATGATGTACTGTAGAATCAGGTGATGATGTACTGTAGAATCAGGTGATGATGTATTGTAGAATCAGGTGATGATGTAATGTAGAATCAGGTGATGATGTACTGTAGAATCAGGTGATGATGTACTGTAGAATCAGGTGATGATGTACTGTAGAATCAGGTGATGATGTATTGTAGAATCAGGTGATGATGTATTGTAGAATCAGGTGATGATGTACTGTAGAATCAGGTGATGATGTATTGTAGAATCAGGTGATGATGTATGTACTGTAGAATCAGGTGATGATGTACTGTAGAATCAGGTGATGATGTACTGTAGAATCAGGTGATGATGTACTGTAGAATCAGGTGATGATGTTGTATTGTAGAATCAGGTGATGATGTATTGTAGAATCAGGTGATGTATTGTAGAATCAGGTGATGATGTACTGTAGAATCAGGTGATGATGTACTGTAGAATCAGGTGATGATGTATTGTAGAATCAGGTGATGATGTACTGTAGAATCAGGTGATGATGTATTGTAGAATCAGGTGATGATGTTGTACTGTAGAATCAGGTGATGATGTACTGATGTACTGTAGAATCAGGTGATGATGTATTGTAGAATCAGGTGATGATGTACTGTAGAATCAGGTGATGATGTATTGTAGAATCAGGTGATGATGTACTGTAGAATCAGGTGATGTTGTACTGTAGAATCAGGTGATGATGTACTGTAGAATCAGGTGATGATGTCTGTAGAATCAGGTGATGATGTACTGTAGAATCAGGTGATGATGTACTGTAGAATCAGGTGATGATGTTGTACTGTAGAATCAGGTGATGATGTACTGTAGAATCAGGTGATGATGTATTGTAGAATCAGGTGATGATGTATTGTAGAATCAGGTGATGATGTACTGTAGAATCAGGTGATGATGTACTGTAGAATCAGGTGATGATGTATTGTAGAATCAGGTGATGATGTTGTACTGTAGAATCAGGTGATGATGTATTGTAGAATCAGGTGATGATGTATTGTAGAATCAGGTGATGATGTACTGTAGAATCAGGTGATGATGTTGTACTGTAGAATCAGGTGATGATGTACTGTAGAATCAGGTGATGATGTATTTTAGAATCAGGTGATGATGTATTGTAGAATCAGGTGATGTTGTATTGTAGAATCAGGTGATGATGTATTGTAGAATCAGGTGATGATGTACTGTAGAATCAGGTGATGATGTACTGTAGAATCAGGTGATGATGTTGTACTGTAGAATCAGGTGATGATGTATTGTAGAATCAGGTGATGATGTATTGTAGAATCAGGTGATGATGTATTGTAGAATCAGGTGATGATGTTGTACTGTAGAATCAGGTGATGATGTTGTACTGTAGAATCAGGTGATGATGTACTGTAGAATCAGGTGGTGATGTATTGTAGAATCAGGTGATGATGTTGTACTGTAGAATCAGGTGATGATGTATTGTAGAATCAGGTGATGTATTGTAGAATCAGGTGATGATGTACTGTAGAATCAGGTGATGATGTACTGTAGAATCAGGTGATGATGTATTGTAGAATCAGGTGATGATGTACTATAGAATCAGGTGATGATGTATTGTAGAATCAGGTGATGATGTTGTACTGTAGAATCAGGTGATGATGTACTGATGTACTGTAGAATCAGGTGATGATGTATTGTAGAATCAGGTGATGATGTACTGTAGAATCAGGTGATGATGTATTGTAGAATCAGGTGATGATGTACTGTAGAATCAGGTGATGTTGTACTGTAGAATCAGGTGATGATGTACTGTAGAATCAGGTGATGATGTCTGTAGAATCAGGTGATGATGTACTGTAGAATCAGGTGATGATGTACTGTAGAATCAGGTGATGATGTTGTACTGTAGAATCAGGTGATGATGTACTGTAGAATCAGGTGATGATGTATTGTAGAATCAGGTGATGATGTATTGTAGAATCAGGTGATGATGTACTGTAGAATCAGGTGATGATGTACTGTAGAATCAGGTGATGATGTATTGTAGAATCAGGTGATGATGTTGTACTGTAGAATCAGGTGATGATGTATTGTAGAATCAGGTGATGATGTATTGTAGAATCAGGTGATGATGTACTGTAGAATCAGGTGATGATGTTGTACTGTAGAATCAGGTGATGATGTACTGTAGAATCAGGTGATGATGTATTTTAGAATCAGGTGATGATGTATTGTAGAATCAGGTGATGTTGTATTGTAGAATCAGGTGATGATGTATTGTAGAATCAGGTGATGATGTACTGTAGAATCAGGTGATGATGTACTGTAGAATCAGGTGATGATGTTGTACTGTAGAATCAGGTGATGATGTATTGTAGAATCAGGTGATGATGTATTGTAGAATCAGGTGATGATGTATTGTAGAATCAGGTGATGATGTTGTACTGTAGAATCAGGTGATGATGTTGTACTGTAGAATCAGGTGATGATGTACTGTAGAATCAGGTGATGATGTATTGTAGAATCAGGTGATGATGTACTGTAGAATCAGGTGATGATGTACTGTAGAATCAGGTGATGATGTACTGTAGAATCAGGTGATGATGTACTGTAGAATCAGGTGATGGTGTATTGTAGAATATGGTGATGGTGTATTGTAGAATCAGGTGATGATGTATTGTAGAATCAGGTGATGATGTATTGTAGAATCAGGTGATGTTGTACTGTAGAATCAGGTGATGATGTATTGTAGAATCAGGTGATGATGTATTGTAGAATCAGGTGATGATGTACTGTAGAATCAGGTGATGATGTACTGTAGAATCAGGTGATGATGTATTGTAGAATCAGGTGATGATGTATTGTAGAATCAGGTGATGATGTACTGTAGAATCAGGTGATGATGTACTGTAGAATCAGGTGATGATGTATTGTAGAATCAGGTGATGATGTATTGTAGAATCAGGTGATGATGTATCTGTAGAATCAGGTGATGATGTATTGTAGAATCAGGTGATGATGTACTGTAGAATCAGGTGATGATGTATTGTAGAATCAGGTGATGATGTATTGTAGAATCAGGTGATGATGTACTGTAGAATCAGGTGATGATGTATTGTAGAATCAGGTGATGATGTACTGTAGAATCAGGTGATGATGTACTGTAGAATCAGGTGATGATGTACTGTAGAATCAGGTGATGATGTACTGTAGAATCAGGTGATGATGTACTGTAGAATCAGGTGATGATGTATTGTAGAATCAGGTGATGATGTATTGTAGAATCAGGTGATGATGTACTGTAGAATCAGGTGATGATGTACTGTAGAATCAGGTGATGATGTATTGTAGAATCAGGTGAAGATGTATTGTAGAATCAGGTGATGATGTATTGTATAATCAGGTGATAATGTACTGTAGAATCAGGTGATGTACTGTAGAATCAGGTGATGATGTATTGTAGAATCAGGTGATGATGTACTGTAGAATCAGGTGATGATGTATTGTAGAATCAGGTGATGATGTATTGTAGAATCAGGTGATGATGTATTGTAGAATCAGGTGATGTTGTATTGTAGAATCAGGTGATGATGTATTGTAGAATCAGGTGATGATGTATTGTAGAATCAGGTGATGATGTACTGTAGAATCAGGTGATGATGTTGTACTGTAGAATCAGGTGATGATGTACTGTAGAATCAGGTGATGATGTATTGTAGAATCAGGTGATGATGTACTGTAGAATCAGGTGATGATGTACTGTAGAATCAGGTGATGATGTACTGTAGAATCAGGTGATGATGTACTGTAGAATCAGGTGATGGTGTATTGTAGAATATGGTGATGGTGTATTGTAGAATCAGGTGATGATGTATTGTAGAATCAGGTGATGATGTATTGTAGAATCAGGTGATGTTGTACTGTAGAATCAGGTGATGATGTATTGTAGAATCAGGTGATGATGTATTGTAGAATCAGGTGATGATGTACTGTAGAATCAGGTGATGATGTACTGTAGAATCAGGTGATGATGTATTGTAGAATCAGGTGATGATGTATTGTAGAATCAGGTTATGTTGTACTGTAGAATCAGGTGATGATGTACTGTAGATTCATGTGATGATGTACTGTAGAATCAGGTGATGATGTATTGTAGAATCAGGTGATGATGTATTGTAGAATCAGGTGATGATGTATTGTAGAATCAGGTGATGATGTACTGTAGAATCAGGTGATGATGTACTGTAGAATCAGGTGATGATGTATTGTAGAATCAGGTGATGATGTATTGTAGAATCAGGTGATGATGTTCTGTAGAATCAGGTGATGATGTATTGTAGAATCAGGTGATGTTGTACTGTAGAATCAGGTGATGATGTATTGTAGAATCAGGTGATGATGTATTGTAGAATCAGGTGATGATGTATCTGTAGAATCAGGTGATGATGTATTGTAGAATCAGGTGATGATGTACTGTAGAATCAGGTGATGATGTACTGTAGAATCAGGTGATGATGTACTGTAGAATCAGGTGATGATGTACTGTAGAATCAGGTGATGATGTACTGTAGAATCAGGTGATGATGTATTGTAGAATCAGGTGATGATGTATTGTAGAATCAGGTGATGATGTACTGTAGAATCAGGTGATGATGTACTGTAGAATCAGGTGATGATGTATTGTAGAATCAGGTGATGATGTATTGTAGAATCAGGTGATGATGTATTGTATAATCAGGTGATAATGTACTGTAGAATCAGGTGATGATGTACTGTAGAATCAGGTGATGATGTATTGTAGAATCAGGTGATGATGTACTGTAGAATCAGGTGATGATGTATTGTAGAATCAGGTGATGATGTATTGTAGAATCAGGTGATGATGTATTGTAGAATCAGGTGATGATGTATTGTAGAATCAGGTGATGATGTATTGTAGAATCAGGTGATGATGTATTGTAGAATCAGGTGATGATGTACTGTAGAATCAGGTGATGATGTATTGTAGAATCAGGTGATGATGTATTGTAGAATCAGGTGATGATGTACTGTAGAATCAGGTGATGATGTACTGTAGAATCAGGTGATGATGTATTGTAGAATCAGGTGATGATGTATTGTAGAATCAGGTGATGATGTACTGTAGAATCAGGTGATGATGTACTGTAGAATCAGGTGATGATGTATTGTAGAATCAGGTGATGATGTATTGTAGAATCAGGTGATGATGTTCTGTAGAATCAGGTGATGATGTATTGTAGAATCAGGTGATGTTGTACTGTAGAATCAGGTGATGATGTATTGTAGAATCAGGTGATGATGTATTGTAGAATCAGGTGATGATGTTCTGTAGAATCAGGTGAAGATGTATTGTAGAATCAGGTGATGATGTACTGTAGAATCAGGTGATGATGTACTGTAGAATCAGGTGATGATGTACTGTAGAATCAGGTGATGATGTACTGTAGAATCAGGTGATGTACTGTAGAATCAGGTGATGATGTATTGTAGAATCAGGTGATGATGTATTGTAGAATCAGGTGATGATGTACTGTAGAATCAGGTGATGATGTACTGTAGAATCAGGTGATGATGTATTGTAGAATCAGGTGAAGATGTATTGTAGAATCAGGTGATGATGTATTGTATAATCAGGTGATAATGTACTGTAGAATCAGGTGATGTACTGTAGAATCAGGTGATGATGTATTGTAGAATCAGGTGATGATGTACTGTAGAATCAGGTGATGATGTATTGTAGAATCAGGTGATGATGTATTGTAGAATCAGGTGATGATGTATTGTAGAATCAGGTGATGTTGTATTGTAGAATCAGGTGATGATGTATTGTAGAATCAGGTGATGATGTATTGTAGAATCAGGTGATGATGTACTGTAGAATCAGGTGATGATGTTGTACTGTAGAATCAGGTGATGATGTACTGTAGAATCAGGTGATGATGTATTGTAGAATCAGGTGATGATGTACTGTAGAATCAGGTGATGATGTACTGTAGAATCAGGTGATGATGTACTGTAGAATCAGGTGATGATGTACTGTAGAATCAGGTGATGGTGTATTGTAGAATATGGTGATGGTGTATTGTAGAATCAGGTGATGATGTATTGTAGAATCAGGTGATGATGTATTGTAGAATCAGGTGATGTTGTACTGTAGAATCAGGTGATGATGTATTGTAGAATCAGGTGATGATGTATTGTAGAATCAGGTGATGATGTACTGTAGAATCAGGTGATGATGTACTGTAGAATCAGGTGATGATGTATTGTAGAATCAGGTGATGATGTATTGTAGAATCAGGTTATGTTGTACTGTAGAATCAGGTGATGATGTACTGTAGATTCATGTGATGATGTACTGTAGAATCAGGTGATGATGTATTGTAGAATCAGGTGATGATGTATTGTAGAATCAGGTGATGATGTACTGTAGAATCAGGTGATGATGTATTGTAGAATCAGGTGATGATGTATTGTAGAATCAGGTGATGATGTACTGTAGAATCAGGTGATGATGTACTGTAGAATCAGGTGATGATGTATTGTAGAATCAGGTGATGATGTATTGTAGAATCAGGTGATGATGTTCTGTAGAATCAGGTGATGATGTATTGTAGAATCAGGTGATGTTGTACTGTAGAATCAGGTGATGATGTATTGTAGAATCAGGTGATGATGTATTGTAGAATCAGGTGATGATGTTCTGTAGAATCAGGTGAAGATGTATTGTAGAATCAGGTGATGATGTACTGTAGAATCAGGTGATGATGTACTGTAGAATCAGGTGATGATGTACTGTAGAATCAGGTGATGATGTACTGTAGAAGCAGGTGATGTACTGTAGAATCAGGTGATGATGTATTGTAGAATCAGGTGATGATGTATTGTAGAATCAGGTGATGATGTACTGTAGAATCAGGTGATGATGTACTGTAGAATCAGGTGATGATGTATTGTAGAATCAGGTGAAGATGTATTGTAGAATCAGGTGATGATGTATTGTATAATCAGGTGATAATGTACTGTAGAATCAGGTGATGTACTGTAGAATCAGGTGATGATGTATTGTAGAATCAGGTGATGATGTACTGTAGAATCAGGTGATGATGTATTGTAGAATCAGGTGATGATGTATTGTAGAATCAGGTGATGATGTATTGTAGAATCAGGTGATGTTGTATTGTAGAATCAGGTGATGATGTATTGTAGAATCAGGTGATGATGTATTGTAGAATCAGGTGATGATGTACTGTAGAATCAGGTGATGTTGTATTGTAGATTCAGGTGATGATGTATTGTAGAATCAGGTGAGGTTGTACTGTAGAATCAGGTGATGTTGTATTGTAGAATCAGGTGATGATGTATTGTAGAATCAGGTGATGATGTACTGTAGAATCAGGTGATGATGTATTGTAGAATCAGGTGATGATGTACTGTAGAATCAGGTGATGATGTATTGTAGAATCAGGTGATGATGTACTGTAGAATCAGGTGATGATGTACTGTAGAATCAGGTGATGATGTACTGTAGAATCAGGTGATGATGTACTGTAGAATCAGGTGATGATGTACTGTAGAATCAGGTGATGATGTACTGTAGAATCAGGTGATGATGTACTGTAGAATCAGGTGATGATGTATTGTAGAATCAGGTGATGTTGTACTGTAGAATCAGGTGATGATGTACTGTAGAATCAGGTGATGATGTCTGTAGAATCAGGTGATGATGTACTGTAGAATCAGGTGATGATGTACTGTAGAATCAGGTGATGATGTTGTACTGTAGAATCAGGTGATGATGTACTGTAGAATCAGGTGATGATGTATTGTAGAATCAGGTGATGATGTATTGTAGAATCAGGTGATGATGTACTGTAGAATCAGGTGATGATGTACTGTAGAATCAGGTGATGATGTATTGTAGAATCAGGTGATGATGTACTGTAGAATCAGGTGATGATGTATTGTAGAATCAGGTGATGATGTTGTACTGTAGAATCAGGTGATGATGTATTGTAGAATCAGGTGATGATGTATTGTAGAATCAGGTGATGATGTACTGTAGAATCAGGTGATGATGTTGTACTGTAGAATCAGGTGATGATGTACTGTAGAATCAGGTGATGATGTATTTTAGAATCAGGTGATGATGTATTGTAGAATCAGGTGATGTTGTATTGTAGAATCAGGTGATGATGTATTGTAGAATCAGGTGATGATGTACTGTAGAATCAGGTGATGTTGTACTGTAGAATCAGGTGATGATGTATTGTAGAATCAGGTGATGATGTATTGTAGAATCAGGTGATGATGTATTGTAGAATCAGGTGATGATGTTGTACTGTAGAATCAGGTGATGATGTTGTACTGTAGAATCAGGTGATGATGTACTGTAGAATCAGGTGATGATGTATTGTAGAATCAGGTGATGATGTACTGTAGAATCAGGTGATGATGTACTGTAGAATCAGGTGATGATGTACTGTAGAATCAGGTGATGATGTACTGTAGAATCAGGTGATGGTGTATTGTAGAATATGGTGATGGTGTATTGTAGAATCAGGTGATGATGTATTGTAGAATCAGGTGATGATGTATTGTAGAATCAGGTGATGTTGTACTGTAGAATCAGGTGATGATGTATTGTAGAATCAGGTGATGATGTATTGTAGAATCAGGTGATGATGTACTGTAGAATCAGGTGATGATGTACTGTAGAATCAGGTGATGATGTATTGTAGAATCAGGTGATGATGTATTGTAGAATCAGGTTATGTTGTACTGTAGAATCAGGTGATGATGTACTGTAGATTCATGTGATGATGTACTGTAGAATCAGGTGATGATGTATTGTAGAATCAGGTGATGATGTATTGTAGAATCAGGTGATGATGTACTGTAGAATCAGGTGATGATGTATTGTAGAATCAGGTGATGATGTATTGTAGAATCAGGTGATGATGTACTGTAGAATCAGGTGATGATGTACTGTAGAATCAGGTGATGATGTATTGTAGAATCAGGTGATGATGTATTGTAGAATCAGGTGATGATGTTCTGTAGAATCAGGTGATGATGTATTGTAGAATCAGGTGATGTTGTACTGTAGAATCAGGTGATGATGTATTGTAGAATCAGGTGATGATGTATTGTAGAATCAGGTGATGATGTTCTGTAGAATCAGGTGAAGATGTATTGTAGAATCAGGTGATGATGTACTGTAGAATCAGGTGATGATGTACTGTAGAATCAGGTGATGATGTACTGTAGAATCAGGTGATGATGTACTGTAGAATCAGGTGATGTACTGTAGAATCAGGTGATGATGTATTGTAGAATCAGGTGATGATGTATTGTAGAATCAGGTGATGATGTACTGTAGAATCAGGTGATGATGTACTGTAGAATCAGGTGATGATGTATTGTAGAATCAGGTGAAGATGTATTGTAGAATCAGGTGATGATGTATTGTATAATCAGGTGATAATGTACTGTAGAATCAGGTGATGTACTGTAGAATCAGGTGATGATGTATTGTAGAATCAGGTGATGATGTACTGTAGAATCAGGTGATGATGTATTGTAGAATCAGGTGATGTTGTATTGTAGAATCAGGTGATGATGTATTGTAGAATCAGGTGATGATGTATTGTAGAATCAGGTGATGATGTACTGTAGAATCAGGTGATGATGTTGTACTGTAGAATCAGGTGATGATGTACTGTAGAATCAGGTGATGATGTATTGTAGAATCAGGTGATGATGTACTGTAGAATCAGGTGATGATGTACTGTAGAATCAGGTGATGATGTACTGTAGAATCAGGTGATGATGTACTGTAGAATCAGGTGATGGTGTATTGTAGAATATGGTGATGGTGTATTGTAGAATCAGGTGATGATGTATTGTAGAATCAGGTGATGATGTATTGTAGAATCAGGTGATGTTGTACTGTAGAATCAGGTGATGATGTATTGTAGAATCAGGTGATGATGTATTGTAGAATCAGGTGATGATGTACTGTAGAATCAGGTGATGATGTACTGTAGAATCAGGTGATGATGTACTGTAGAATCAGGTGATGATGTATTGTAGAATCAGGTGATGATGTATTGTAGAATCAGGTGATGATGTACTGTAGAATCAGGTGATGATGTACTGTAGAATCAGGTGATGATGTATTGTAGAATCAGGTGATGATGTATTGTAGAATCAGGTGATGATGTTCTGTAGAATCAGGTGATGATGTATTGTAGAATCAGGTGATGTTGTACTGTAGAATCAGGTGATGATGTATTGTAGAATCAGGTGATGATGTATTGTAGAATCAGGTGATGATGTTCTGTAGAATCAGGTGAAGATGTATTGTAGAATCAGGTGATGATGTACTGTAGAATCAGGTGATGATGTACTGTAGAATCAGGTGATGATGTACTGTAGAATCAGGTGATGATGTACTGTAGAATCAGGTGATGTACTGTAGAATCAGGTGATGATGTATTGTAGAATCAGGTGATGATGTATTGTAGAATCAGGTGATGATGTACTGTAGAATCAGGTGATGATGTACTGTAGAATCAGGTGATGATGTATTGTAGAATCAGGTGAAGATGTATTGTAGAATCAGGTGATGATGTATTGTATAATCAGGTGATAATGCACTGTAGAATCAGGTGATGTACTGTAGAATCAGGTGATGATGTATTGTAGAATCAGGTGATGATGTACTGTAGAATCAGGTGATGATGTATTGTAGAATCAGGTTATGTTGTATTGTAGAATCAGGTGATGATGTATTGTAGAATCAGGTGATGATGTATTGTAGAATCAGGTGATGATGTACTGTAGAATCAGGTGATGATGTTGTACTGTAGAATCAGGTGATGATGTACTGTAGAATCAGGTGATGATGTATTGTAGAATCAGGTGATGATGTACTGTAGAATCAGGTGATGATGTACTGTAGAATCAGGTGATGATGTACTGTAGAATCAGGTGATGATGTACTGTAGAATCAGGTGATGGTGTATTGTAGAATATGGTGATGGTGTATTGTAGAATCAGGTGATGATGTATTGTAGAATCAGGTGATGATGTATTGTAGAATCAGGTGATGTTGTACTGTAGAATCAGGTGATGATGTATTGTAGAATCAGGTGATGATGTATTGTAGAATCAGGTGATGATGTACTGTAGAATCAGGTGATGATGTACTGTAGAATCAGGTGATGATGTATTGTAGAATCAGGTGATGATGTATTGTAGAATCAGGTTATGTTGTACTGTAGAATCAGGTGATGATGTACTGTAGATTCATGTGATGATGTACTGTAGAATCAGGTGATGATGTATTGTAGAATCAGGTGATGATGTATTGTAGAATCAGGTGATGATGTACTGTAGAATCAGGTGATGATGTATTGTAGAATCAGGTGATGATGTATTGTAGAATCAGGTGATGATGTACTGTAGAATCAGGTGATGATGTACTGTAGAATCAGGTGATGATGTATTGTAGAATCAGGTGATGATGTATTGTAGAATCAGGTGATGATGTTCTGTAGAATCAGGTGATGATGTATTGTAGAATCAGGTGATGTTGTACTGTAGAATCAGGTGATGATGTATTGTAGAATCAGGTGATGATGTATTGTAGAATCAGGTGATGATGTTCTGTAGAATCAGGTGAAGATGTATTGTAGAATCAGGTGATGATGTACTGTAGAATCAGGTGATGATGTACTGTAGAATCAGGTGATGATGTACTGTAGAATCAGGTGATGATGTACTGTAGAAGCAGGTGATGTACTGTAGAATCAGGTGATGATGTATTGTAGAATCAGGTGATGATGTATTGTAGAATCAGGTGATGATGTACTGTAGAATCAGGTGATGATGTACTGTAGAATCAGGTGATGATGTATTGTAGAATCAGGTGATGATGTATTGTATAATCAGGTGATAATGTACTGTAGAATCAGGTGATGTACTGTAGAATCAGGTGATGATGTATTGTAGAATCAGGTGATGATGTACTGTAGAATCAGGTGATGATGTATTGTAGAATCAGGTGATGATGTATTGTAGAATCAGGTGATGATGTATTGTAGAATCAGGTGATGTTGTATTGTAGAATCAGGTGATGATGTATTGTAGAATCAGGTGATGATGTATTGTAGAATCAGGTGATGATGTACTGTAGAATCAGGTGATGTTGTATTGTAGATTCAGGTGATGATGTATTGTAGAATCAGGTGAGGTTGTACTGTAGAATCAGGTGATGTTGTATTGTAGAATCAGGTGATGATGTATTGTAGAATCAGGTGATGATGTACTGTAGAATCAGGTGATGATGTATTGTAGAATCAGGTGATGATGTACTGTAGAATCAGGTGATGATGTATTGTAGAATCAGGTGATGATGTACTGTAGAATCAGGTGATGATGTACTGTAGAATCAGGTGATGATGTACTGTAGAATCAGGTGATGATGTACTGTAGAATCAGGTGATGATGTACTGTAGAATCAGGTGATGATGTACTGTAGAATCAGGTGATGATGTACTGTAGAATCAGGTGATGGTGTATTGTAGAATATGGTGATGGTGTATTGTAGAATCAGGTGATGATGTATTGTAGAATCAGGTGATGATGTATTGTAGAATCAGGTGATGTTGTACTGTAGAATCAGGTGATGATGTATTGTAGAATCAGGTGATGATGTATTGTAGAATCAGGTGATGATGTACTGTAGAATCAGGTGATGATGTACTGTAGAATCAGGTGATGATGTATTGTAGAATCAGGTGATGATGTATTGTAGAATCAGGTTATGTTGTACTGTAGAATCAGGTGATGATGTACTGTAGATTCATGTGATGATGTACTGTAGAATCAGGTGATGATGTATTGTAGAATCAGGTGATGATGTATTGTAGAATCAGGTGATGATGTACTGTAGAATCAGGTGATGATGTATTGTAGAATCAGGTGATGATGTATTGTAGAATCAGGTGATGATGTACTGTAGAATCAGGTGATGATGTACTGTAGAATCAGGTGATGATGTATTGTAGAATCAGGTGATGATGTATTGTAGAATCAGGTGATGATGTTCTGTAGAATCAGGTGATGATGTATTGTAGAATCAGGTGATGTTGTACTGTAGAATCAGGTGATGATGTATTGTAGAATCAGGTGATGATGTATTGTAGAATCAGGTGATGATGTTCTGTAGAATCAGGTGAAGATGTATTGTAGAATCAGGTGATGATGTACTGTAGAATCAGGTGATGATGTACTGTAGAATCAGGTGATGATGTACTGTAGAATCAGGTGATGATGTACTGTAGAAGCAGGTGATGTACTGTAGAATCAGGTGATGATGTATTGTAGAATCAGGTGATGATGTATTGTAGAATCAGGTGATGATGTACTGTAGAATCAGGTGATGATGTACTGTAGAATCAGGTGATGATGTATTGTAGAATCAGGTGATGATGTATTGTATAATCAGGTGATAATGTACTGTAGAATCAGGTGATGTACTGTAGAATCAGGTGATGATGTATTGTAGAATCAGGTGATGATGTACTGTAGAATCAGGTGATGATGTATTGTAGAATCAGGTGATGATGTATTGTAGAATCAGGTGATGATGTATTGTAGAATCAGGTGATGTTGTATTGTAGAATCAGGTGATGATGTATTGTAGAATCAGGTGATGATGTATTGTAGAATCAGGTGATGATGTACTGTAGAATCAGGTGATGTTGTATTGTAGATTCAGGTGATGATGTATTGTAGAATCAGGTGAGGATGTACTGTAGAATCAGGTGATGTTGTATTGTAGAATCAGGTGATGATGTATTGTAGAATCAGGTGATGATGTACTGTAGAATCAGGTGATGATGTATTGTAGAATCAGGTGATGATGTACTGTAGAATCAGGTGATGATGTATTGTAGAATCAGGTGATGATGTACTGTAGAATCAGGTGATGATGTACTGTAGAATCAGGTGATGATGTACTGTAGAATCAGGTGATGATGTACTGTAGAATCAGGTGATGATGTATTGTAGAATCAGGTGATGATGTACTGTAGAATCAGGTGATGATGTATTGTAGAATCAGGTGATGATATAATGTAGAATCAGGTGATGATGTACTGTAGAATCAGGTGATGATGTTGTACTGTAGAAACAGGTGATGATGTATTGTAGAATCAGGTGATGATATATTGTAGAATCAGGTGATGATGTACTGTAGAATCAGGTGATTATGTACTGTAGAATCAGGTGATGATGTACTGTAGAATCAGGTGATGATGTACTGTAGAATCAGGTGATGGTGTATTGTAGAATCAGGTGATGATGTACTGTAGAATCAGGTGATGATGTATTGTAGAATCAGGTGATGATGTATTGTATAATCAGGTGATAATGTACTGTAGAATCAGGTGATGTACTGTAGAATCAGGTGATGATGTATTGTAGAATCAGGTGATGATGTACTGTAGAATCAGGTGATGATGTATTGTAGAATCAGGTGATGATGTATTGTAGAATCAGGTGATGATGTATTGTAGAATCAGGTGATGGTGTATTGTAGAATCAGGTGATGATGTATTGTAGAATCAGGTGATGATGTATTGTAGAATCAGGTGATGATGTACTGTAGAATCAGGTGATGTTGTATTGTAGATTCAGGTGATGATGTATTGTAGAATCAGGTGAGGTTGTACTGTAGAATCAGGTGATGTTGTATTGTAGAATCAGGTGATGATGTATTGTAGAATCAGGTGATGATGTAATGTAGAATCAGGTGATGATGTATTGTAGAATCAGGTGATGATGTACTGTAGAATCAGGTGATGATGTATTGTAGAATCAGGTGATGATGTACTGTAGAATCAGGTGATGATGTACTGTAGAATCAGGTGATGATGTACTGTAGAATCAGGTGATGATGTACTGTAGAATCAGGTGATGATGTATTGTAGAATCAGGTGATGATGTACTGTAGAATCAGGTGATGATGTATTGTAGAATCAGGTGATGATATAATGTAGAATCAGGTGATGATGTACTGTAGAATCAGGTGATGATGTTGTACTGTAGAAACAGGTGATGATGTATTGTAGAATCAGGTGATGATATATTGTAGAATCAGGTGATGATGTACTGTAGAATCAGGTGATGATGTACTGTAGAATCAGGTGATGATGTACTGTAGAATCAGGTGATGATGTACTGTAGAATCAGGTGATGGTGTATTGTAGAATCAGGTGATGATGTACTGTAGAATCAGGTGATGTTGTACTGTAGAATCAGGTGATGATGTACTGTAGAATCAGGTGATGATGTACTGTAGAATCAGGTGATGTATTGTAGAATCAGGTGATGTTGTATTGTAGAATCAGGTGATGATGTATTGTAGAATCAGGTGATTATGTACTGTAGAATCAGGTGATGATGTATTGTAGAATCAGGTGATGATGTATTGTAGAATCAGGTGATGATGTACTGTAGAATCAGGTGATGATGTATTGTAGAATCAGGTGATGATGTATTGTAGAATCAGGTGATGATGTTGTATTGTAGAATCAGGTGATGATGTTGTATTGTAGAATCAGGTGATGATGTATTGTAGAGTCAGGTGATGATGTACTGTAGAATCAGGTGATGTACTGTAGAATCAGGTGATGTTGTATTGTAGAATCAGGTGATGTTGTATTGTAGAATCAGGTGATGATGTACTGTAGAATCAGGTGATGTTGTACTGTAGAATCAGGTGATGATGTATTGTAGAATCAGGTGATGATGTATTGTAGAATCAGGTGATGATGTACTGTAGAATCAGGTGATGTACTGTAGAATCAGGTGATGATGTACTGTAGAATCAGGTGATGTTGTACTGTAGAATCAGGTGATGATGTATTTTAGAATCAGGTGATGTTGTACTGTAGAATCAGGTGATGATGTATTGTAGAATCAGGTGATGATGTACTGTAGAATCAGGTGATGATGTATTGTAGAATCAGGTGATGATGTATTGTAGAATCAGGTGATGATGTACTGTAGAATCAGGTGATGTTGTACTGTAGAATCAGGTGATGATGTACTGTAGAATCAGGTGATGATGTATTGTAGAATCAGGTGATGATGTACTGTAGAATCAGGTGATGATGTATTGTAGAATCAGGTGATGATGTACTTTAGAATCAGGTGATGATGTACTGTAGAATCAGGTGATGATGTATTGTAGAATCAGGTGATGATGTATTGTAGAATCAGGTGATGATGTATTGTAGAATCAGGTGATGATGTTGTATTGTAGAATCAGGTGATGATGTATTGTAGAGTCAGGTGATGATGTACTGTAGAATCAGGTGATGTACTGTAGAATCAGGTGATGTTGTATTGTAGAATCAGGTGATGTTGTATTGTAGAATCAGGTGATGATGTACTGTAGAATCAGGTGATGTTGTACTGTAGAATCAGGTGATGATGTATTGTAGAATCAGGTGATGATGTATTGTAGAATCAGGTGATGATGTACTGTAGAATCAGGTGATGATGTACTGTAGAATCAGGTGATGATGTACTGTAGAATCAGGTGATGTTGTACTGTAGAATCAGGTGATGATGTATTGTAGAATCAGGTGATGATGTACTGTAGAATCAGGTGATGATGTATTGTAGAATCAGGTGATGATGTATTGTAGAATCAGGTGATGATGTACTGTAGAATCAGGTGATGTTGTACTGTAGAATCAGGTGATGATGTACTGTAGAATCAGGTGATGATGTACTGTAGAATCAGGTGATGATGTATTGTAGAATCAGGTGATGATGTATTGTAGAATCAGGTGATGATGTATTGTAGAATCAGGTGATGATGTATTGTAGAATCAGGTGATGATGTACTGTAGGATCAGGTGATGATGTATTGTAGAATCAGGTGATGATGTACTGTAGAATCAGGTGATGATGTATTGTAGAATCAGGTGATGTTGTATTGTAGAATCAGGTGATGATGTACTGTAGAATCAGGTGATGATGTATTGTAGAATCAGGTGATGTTGTATTGTAGAATCAGGTGATGATGTACTGTATAATCAGGTGATGTTGTACTGTAGAATCAGGTGATGATGTATTGTATAATCAGGTGATAATGTACTGTAGAATCAGGTGATGTACTGTAGAATCAGGTGATGATGTACTGTAGAATCAGGTGATGATGTATTGTAGAATCAGGTGATGATGTATTGTAGAATCAGGTGATGATGTATTGTAGAATCAGGTGATGTTGTATTGTAGAATCAGGTGATGATGTACTGTAGAATCAGGTGATGATGTATTGTAGAATCAGGTGATGTTGTATTGTAGAATCAGGTGATGTTGTATTGTAGAATCAGGTGATGATGTATTGTAGAATCAGGTGATGATGTACTGTAGAATCAGGTGATGTTGTATTGTAGATTCAGGTGATGATGTATTGTAGAATCAGGTGAGGTTGTGCTGTAGAATCAGGTGATGTTGTATTGTAGAATCAGGTGATGATGTACTGTAGAATCAGGTGATGATGTACTGTAGAATCAGGTGATGATGTATTGTAGAATCAGGTGATGATGTACTGTAGAATCAGGTGATGATGTATTGTAGAATCAGGTGATGATGTTGTACTGTAGAATCAGGTGATGATGTACTGTAGAATCAGGTGATGATGTATTGTAGAATCAGGTGATGATGTACTGTAGAATCAGGTGATGATGTATTGTAGAATCAGGTGATGATGTACTGTAGAATCAGGTGATGATGTATTGTAGAATCAGGTGATGATGTACTGTAGAATCAGGTGATGATGTACTGTAGAATTAGGTGATGATGTACTGTAGAATCAGGTGATGATGTATTGTAGAATCAGGTGATGATGTACTGTAGAATCAGGTGATGATGTACTGTAGAATCAGGTGATGTTGTACTGTAGAATCAGGTGATGATGTACTGTAGAATCAGGTGATGATGTATTGTAGAATCAGGTGATGATGTACTGTAGAATCAGGTGATGATGTATTGTAGAATCAGGTGATGATGTATTGTAGAATCAGGTGATGATGTACTGTAGAATCAGGTGATGTTGTACTGTAGAATCAGGTGATGATGTACTGTAGAATCAGGTGATGATGTACTGTAGAATCAGGTGATGATGTATTGTAGAATCAGGTGATGATGTATTGTAGAATCAGGTGATGATGTATTGTAGAATCAGGTGATGATGTATTGTAGAATCAGGTGATGATGTACTGTAGGATCAGGTGATGATGTATTGTAGAATCAGGTGATGATGTACTGTAGAATCAGGTGATGATGTATTGTAGAATCAGGTGATGTTGTATTGTAGAATCAGGTGATGATGTACTGTAGAATCAGGTGATGATGTATTGTAGAATCAGGTGATGTTGTATTGTAGAATCAGGTGATGATGTACTGTATAATCAGGTGATGTTGTACTGTAGAATCAGGTGATGATGTATTGTATAATCAGGTGATAATGTACTGTAGAATCAGGTGATGTACTGTAGAATCAGGTGATGATGTACTGTAGAATCAGGTGATGATGTATTGTAGAATCAGGTGATGATGTATTGTAGAATCAGGTGATGATGTATTGTAGAATCAGGTGATGTTGTATTGTAGAATCAGGTGATGATGTACTGTAGAATCAGGTGATGATGTATTGTAGAATCAGGTGATGTTGTATTGTAGAATCAGGTGATGATGTATTGTAGAATCAGGTGATGATGTATTGTAGAATCAGGTGATGATGTACTGTAGAATCAGGTGATGTTGTATTGTAGATTCAGGTGATGATGTATTGTAGAATCAGGTGAGGTTGTACTGTAGAATCAGGTGATGTTGTATTGTAGAATCAGGTGATGATGTACTGTAGAATCAGGTGATGATGTACTGTAGAATCAGGTGATGATGTATTGTAGAATCAGGTGATGATGTACTGTAGAATCAGGTGATGATGTATTGTAGAATCAGGTGATGATGTTGTACTGTAGAATCAGGTGATGATGTACTGTAGAATCAGGTGATGATGTATTGTAGAATCAGGTGATGATGTACTGTAGAATCAGGTGATGATGTATTGTAGAATCAGGTGATGATGTACTGTAGAATCAGGTGATGATGTATTGTAGAATCAGGTGATGATGTACTGTAGAATCAGGTGATGATGTACTGTAGAATTAGGTGATGATGTACTGTAGAATCAGGTGATGATGTACTGTAGAATCAGGTGATGATGTACTGTAGAATCAGGTGATGATGTACTGTAGAATCAGGTGATGATGTACTGTAGAATCAGGTGATGATGTACTGTAGAATCAGGTGATGATGTATTGTAGAATCAGGTGATGATGTACTGTAGAATCAGGTGATGATGTATTGTAGAATCAGGTGATGATGTAATGTAGAATCAGGTGATGATGTACTGTAGAATCAGGTGATGATGTTGTACTGTAGAATCAGGTGATGATGTATTGTAGAATCAGGTGATGATATATTGTAGAATCAGGTGATGATGTACTGTAGAATCAGGTGATGATGTTGTACTGTAGAATCAGGTGATGATGTACTGTAGAATCAGGTGATGATGTACTGTAGAATCAGGTGATGATGTACTGTAGAATCAGGTGATGGTGTATTGTAGAATCAGGTGATGATGTACTGTAGAATCAGGTGATGTTGTACTGTAGAATCAGGTGATGATGTACTGTAGAATCAGGTGATGATGTACTGTAGAATCAGGTGATGTATTGTAGAATCAGGTGATGTTGTATTGTAGAATCAGGTGATGATGTATTGTAGAATCAGGTGATTATGTACTGTAGAATCAGGTGATGATGTATTGTAGAATCAGGTGATGATGTATTGTAGAATCAGGTGATGATGTACTGTAGAATCAGGTGATGATGTATTGTAGAATCAGGTGATGATGTATTGTAGAATCAGGTGATGATGTTGTATTGTAGAATCAGGTGATGATGTTGTATTGTAGAATCAGGTGATGATGTATTGTAGAGTCAGGTGATGATGTACTGTAGAATCAGGTGATGTACTGTAGAATCAGGTGATGTTGTATTGTAGAATCAGGTGATGTTGTATTGTAGAATCAGGTGATGATGTACTGTAGAATCAGGTGATGTTGTACTGTAGAATCAGGTGATGATGTATTGTAGAATCAGGTGATGTTGTACTGTAGAATCAGGTGATGATGTATTGTAGAATCAGGTGATGATGTACTGTAGAATCAGGTGATGATGTATTGTAGAATCAGGTGATGATGTATTGTAGAATCAGGTGATGATGTACTGTAGAATCAGGTGATGTTGTACTGTAGAATCAGGTGATGATGTACTGTAGAATCAGGTGATGATGTACTGTAGAATCAGGTGATGATGTACTGTAGAATTAGGTGATGATGTACTGTAGAATCAGGTGATGATGTATTGTAGAATCAGGTGATGATGTACTGTAGAATCAGGTGATGATGTACTGTAGAATCAGGTGATGTTGTACTGTAGAATCAGGTGATGATGTACTGTAGAATCAGGTGATGATGTATTGTAGAATCAGGTGATGATGTACTGTAGAATCAGGTGATGATGTATTGTAGAATCAGGTGATGATGTAATGTAGAATCAGGTGATGATGTACTGTAGAATCAGGTGATGATGTTGTACTGTAGAATCAGGTGATGATGTATTGTAGAATCAGGTGATGATATATTGTAGAATCAGGTGATTATGTACTGTAGAATCAGGTGATGATGTTGTACTGTAGAATCAGGTGATGATGTACTGTAGAATCAGGTGATGATGTACTGTAGAATCAGGTGATGATGTACTGTAGAATCAGGTGATGGTGTATTGTAGAATCAGGTGATGATGTACTGTAGAATCAGGTGATGTTGTACTGTAGAATCAGGTGATGATGTACTGTAGAATCAGGTGATGATGTACTGTAGAATCAGGTGATGTATTGTAGAATCAGGTGATGTTGTATTGTAGAATCAGGTGATTATGTACTGTAGAATCAGGTGATGATGTATTGTAGAATCAGGTGATGATGTATTGTAGAATCAGGTGATGATGTACTGTAGAATCAGGTGATGATGTATTGTAGAATCAGGTGATGATGTATTGTAGAATCAGGTGATGATGTTGTATTGTAGAATCAGGTGATGATGTTGTATTGTAGAATCAGGTGATGATGTATTGTAGAGTCAGGTGATGATGTACTGTAGAATCAGGTGATGTACTGTAGTATCAGGTGATGTTGTATTGTAGAATCAGGTGATGTTGTATTGTAGAATCAGGTGATGATGTACTGTAGAATCAGGTGATGTTGTACTGTAGAATCAGGTGATGATGTATTGTAGAATCAGGTGATGATGTATTGTAGAATCAGGTGATGATGTACTGTAGAATCAGGTGATGTACTTTAGAATCAGGTGATGATGTACTGTAGAATCAGGTGATGTTGTACTGTAGAATCAGGTGATATTGTATTTTAGAATCAGGTGATGTTGTACTGTAGAATCAGGTGATGATGTATTGTAGAATCAGGTGATGATGTACTGTAGAATCAGGTGATGATGTATTGTAGAATCAGGTGATGATGTATTGTAGAATCAGGTGATGATGTACTGTAGAATCAGGTGATGATGTATTGTAGAATCAGGTGATGATGTACTGTAGAATCAGGTGATGATGTATTGTAGAATCAGGTGATGATGTACTTTAGAATCAGGTGATGATGTACTGTAGAATCAGGTGATGATGTATTGTAGAATCAGGTGATGATGTATTGTAGAATCAGGTGATGATGTATTGTAGAATCAGGTGATGATGTTGTATTGTAGAATCAGGTGATGATGTATTGTAGAGTCAGGTGATGATGTACTGTAGAATCAGGTGATGTACTGTAGAATCAGGTGATGTTGTATTGTAGAATCAGGTGATGTTGTATTGTAGAATCAGGTGATGATGTACTGTAGAATCAGGTGATGTTGTACTGTAGAATCAGGTGATGATGTATTGTAGAAACAGGTGATGATGTATTGTAGAATCAGGTGATGATGTATTGTAGAATCAGGTGATGATGTATTGTAGAATCAGGTGATGATGTATTGTAGAATCAGGTGATGTTGTATTGTAGAATCAGGTGGTGATGTATTGTAGAATCAGGTGATGATGTACTGTAGAATCAGGTGATGTTGTATTGTAGAATCAGGTGATGATGTACTGTAGAATCAGGTGATGATGTATTGTAGAATCAGGTGATGTTGTATTGTAGAATCAGGTGATGATGTACTGTAGAATCAGGTGATGATGTATTGTAGAATCAGGTGATGTTGTATTGTAGAATCAGGTGATGATGTATTGTAGAATCAGGTGATGTTGTATTGTAGAATCAGGTGATGTTGTACTGTAGAATCAGGTGATGATGTACTGTAGAATCAGGTGATGATGTACTGTAGAATCAGGTGATGATGTATTGTAGAATCAGGTGATGATGTATTGTAGAATCAGGTGATGATGTACTGTAGAATCAGGTGATGATGTACTGTAGAATCAGGTGATGATGTATTGTAGAATCAGGTGATGATGTACTGTAGAATCAGGTGATGATGTATTGTAGAATCAGGTGATGTTGTATTGTAGAATCAGGTGATGTTGTACTGTAGAATCAGGTGATGATGTATTGTAGAATCAGGTGATGATGTACTGTAGAATCAGGTGATGATGTTGTACTGTAGAATCAGGTGATGATGTATTGTAGAATCAGGTGATGATGTACTGTAGAATCAGGTGAGGTCCTGGATGGCAGGAATCTTGGCCCCAGTGATGTACTGGGCACAGAGACAAAACACACACTACTCACAAGACCTCAACTTTCAGCTTTTATTTCAAAATAATGTTTTCCCTGCGGCAGGGTGGAACTCAGACAGGTTCTGGAAGCCACAGCGTTCTAGAACAGAAACACCACTTGTTATTGCTATGCCACTTTCAAACACAGGAGTGACAATTCTCAAACTTTTCTACATCTGCTTAAAAAGCCGCAAATATTCTCCATGGCAACACCTCAGTTCAGGGTCAAAGGTCACCTGAGATGTCATAGGAGCCTAGTTTGACCACTGGGTCTCTGATGTCATAGGTGGGAGATCAAATTAATTTAGAGTGATGTCATCAAAAAGAGCTATCATAGTAGAGAGGATATGACATCATCATTTAGAAAGGATGTGAGACGCATTATCACGGTGACCCTGTGAGGCTCCTCCCACTGCCAGAGGGAGAACAGTTGCAGCCATTTTTTAAAAACATCTGTCACTTCATTCTGTCTTTCAAGAAAAGGAAGAGGATTAAAACAACAAATGGAAGAGAGGGAAGAAAGGATTGGAAAAGAGAGAGAGTGACAGAACTGCAAGGAGGAGTGTGGACGTGGGGTGTTGGTTTATCTTCGCTAATATCACAGGACCCAAAAAATTCAGCATTTTACAATATCCTCGTAAAAAAAGATCCTTTCTTCGTTTCCATGGTACCGGTTTGGGAGAAGTCAGAGAAAGACACACCCCCAATTTCCTCATTCCTTCTCCTCGTCAGACCCCGCCCCCACAGCCTCAGTCTCCTGCAGACAGACACAAACACATAGAATTAGGATTCAGAATACTAGAATGGACATGAACCTTCTTATGATGGGGTAAAGGTCAGGGAGTTGGTCAGGGAGTTGGTCAGGGAGTTGGTCAGGGAGTTGATCAGGGAGTTGGTCAGGGAGTTGGTCAGGGAGTTGGTCAGCCATGTTGGTCAGGGAGTTGGTCAGGGAGTTGGTCAGGGAGTTGGTCAGGGAGTTGGTCAGCCATGTTGGTCAGCCATGTTGGTCAGCCATGTTGGTCAGGGAGTTGGTCAGGGAGTTGGTCAGGGAGTTGATCAGGGAGTTGGTCAGGGAGTTGGTCAGCGAGTTGGTCAGCGAGTTGGTCAACCATGTTGGTCAGGGAGTTGGTCAGCCATGTTGGTCAGGGAGTTGGTCAGGGAGTTGGTCAGGGAGTTGGTCAGGGAGTTGGTCAGCCATGTTGGTCAGGGAGTTGGTCAGCCATGTTGGTCAGGGAGTTGGTCAGGGAGTTGGTCAGGGAGTTGGTCAGCCATGTTGGTCAGGGAGTTGGTCAGCCATGTTGGTCAGGGAGTTGGTCAGGGAGTTGGTCAGGGAGTTGGTCAGGGAGTTGGTCAGGGAGTTGGTCAACCATGTTGGTCAGGGAGTTGGTCAGGGAGTTGGTCAGGGAGTTGGTCAGCCATGTTGGTCAGGGAGTTGGTCAGGGAGTTGGTCAGGGAGTTGGTCAGCCATGTTGGTCAGGGAGTTGGTCAGGGAGTTGGTCAGGGAGTTGGTCAGCCATGTTGGTCAGGGAGTTGGTCAGGGAGTTGGTCAGGGAGTTGGTCAGCCGGGTCAGGGAGTTGGTCAGCCATGTTGGTCAGGGAGTTGGTCAGGGAGTTGGTCAGCCATGTTGGTCAGAGAGTTGGTCAGGGAGTTGGTCAGGGAGTTGGTCAGGGAGTTGGTCAGCCATGGTTTGGTCAGGGAGTTGGTCAGGGAGTTGGTCAGGGAGTTGGTCAACCATGTTGGTCAGGGAGTTGGTCAGGGAGTTGGTCAGCCATGTTGGTCAGGGAGTTGGTCAGGGAGTTGGTCAGGGAGTTGGTCAGCCATGTTGGTCAGGGAGTTGGTCAGCCATGTTGGTCAGCCATGTTGGTCAGGGAGTTGGTCAGGGAGTTGGTCAGGGAGTTGGTCAACCATGTTGGTCAGGGAGTTGGTCAACCATGTTGGTCAGGGAGTTGGTCAGGGAGTTGGTCAGGGAGTTGGTCAGCCATGTTGGTCAGGGAGTTGGTCAGGGAGTTGGTCAGCCATGTTGGTCAGGGAGTTGGTCAGGGAGTTGGTCAACCATGTTGGTCAGGGAGTTGGTCAGGGAGTTGGTCAACCATGTTGGTCAGGGAGTTGGTCAGGGAGTTGGTCAACCATGTTGGTCAGGGAGTTGGTCAGGGAGTTGGTCAGGGAGTTGGTCAGGGAGTTGGTCAGGGAGTTGGTCAGCCATGTTGGTCAGGGAGTTGGTCAGGGAGTTGGTCAGGGAGTTGGTCAGGGAGTTGGTCAACCATGTTGGTCAGGGAGTTGGTCAGGGAGTTGGTCAGGGAGTTGGTCAGGGAGTTGGTCAGGGAGTTGGTCAACCATGTTGGTCAGGGAGTTGATCAGCCATGTTGGTCAGGGAGTTGGTCAGCCATGTTGGTCAGGGAGTTGGTCAGCCATGTTGGTCAGGGAGTTGGTCAGGGAGTTGGTCAGGGAGTTGGTCAGGGAGTTGGTCAACCATGTTGGTCAGGGAGTTGGTCAGGGAGTTGGTCAGGGAGTTGGTCAACCATGTTGGTCAGGGAGTTGGTCAGGGAGTTGGTCAGGGAGTTGGTCAACCATGTTGGTCAGGGAGTTGGTCAGGGAGTTGGTCAGGGAGTTGGTCAGGGAGTTGGTCAACCATGTTGGTCAGGGAGTTGGTCAGGGAGTTGGTCAGGGAGTTGGTCAACCATGTTGGTCAGGGAGTTGGTCAGGGAGTTGGTCAACCATGTTGGTCAGGGAGTTGGTCAGGGAGTTGGTCAGGGAGTTGGTCAGGGAGTTGGTCAACCATGTTGGTCAGGGAGTTGGTCAGGGAGTTGGTCAGGGAGTTGGTCAGGGAGTTGGTCAGGGAGTTGGTCAGGGAGTTGGTCAACCATGGTTTGCCAGTGCTGTGATAAGATAGTGTAAAATAATGAATTTGAAGAATGTGTCTGTACTGTATGTTTGTTAGCTAGCTAGCCAGACAGTTTTAAAGGAATGACTCCATTAGATTTTTTTGTAACTGGCAAATATGCCAAAGGGCTCCTGAGTGGCGCAGTGGTCTAAGGCAACCTCATCTCAGTGCAAGAGGCATCACTACAGTCTCTGGTTCAAATCCAGGCTGTATCACATCCGGCGGTGATTGGGAGTCCCATAGGGCGGCGCACAATTGGCACAGCGTCGTCCGGGTTTGGCCGGGGTAGGCCGTCATTGTAAATAAGAATTTGTTCTTAACTGACTTTTCTAGTTAATAAAGGTTACATTGAAACCCATTTATATACAGTCAAACCACAGCCATACACTGCCTGACACCAGTTGATGATAGGACTTAAAGTACTGATACTGATATTGAATCATACACTCTCAGCTTTCCAAGAAAACAATGACATTTACAGGTATTGTCTTTTTACATTTATACAACGGGTGGTTCTAATCCTGTATGATGATTGGTTAAAATCACATTCCAGGCGGTGTCTATTCCACAAGTTACCACCGGCTAAATCTATTACTTTAAAATGCTTATTTACTTTGTTACATCTTACCGCGCAATCCACTGTCTCATCAGCCCAGCCAGGCAATTTATAAACTTTAAAAAGGCGGCTAGTTTGCAGTCTTTTCAGTTTGAAGTGATTGTGTTACTGTAGCTGTGTTGTTGGCTAGCTCCTCTGAGAGAGCACATGTTCTATGCCAGGTGAAATCGCCCCTCATTAGCTCATTGTTATGTATGTATCCAAATAAACGTCACTAGAAAACTTCTTAAACAAATGCAAATGCAGCTACTTTGCTGTTATTCTGGCTGCACTTTTTGACGTCACTGTAAATTAGCTGTAGTTGACTAGCTAGCAAGCAAGGGATAAGAACGTTGTCAGCCAGTATGGCAATGGAACATTTAGAACGAACGACTGGGTCGGGTCCATAGATACTGAACGACTAGGTCGCGTCTCTGGCAACCGAACCGATAGAGAACGAACGACCACCCGGCTTGGGTAACAACCCTATTTGTGTCGGGATCTGGTGGCAGGATGAAATGTTATGAAGACATTCATCAAAATAACTTTTTAATTAAAATATGTCATATAACAATCATTATTTGAACATGTTGGTAACCCGTTGTATAAAAGGGAAAATGCCCACGAAGAGAGTGTTTGGAGGATATATTGGCATGGTTTTCCTTCCTAACACCAGTGCCAATATAACCTCCAAACACCGGCTTATCAGGGCATTACACTTAAATATTTTAGAGGCTATTTATACAGAAAATGTACATAAAACCTGTATCAACTGTATTCATAATTATATGACAATACTTTAGGTTGACAATTCAATTACACAACTAAGCAATAAGACCCGAGGAGGTGTGATATATTGCCAATATACCACAGCTAAGGGCTGTTCTTATGCACGACGCATCGCGGAGTGCCTGGATACCGCCCTTAGCGGTGGTATATTGGCAATATACCACAAACCCCTGAGGTGCTTTGTTGCTATTATAAACTGGTTACCAACGTAATTAGAGCAGTAAAAATACATGTTTTGTCATACCCGTGGTATACGTTTTGAAATACCACGGCTGTCAGCCAATCAGCATTCAGGGCTCAAACCACCCAGTTTATAATTTCTGATATATCACATGCCTTACTTTTATTAAGTAAAATCAGTATTGTACCTCTACTCCCATTCATTCCAATTCGACTGGTTAGGATTTCTCCCTGACCAATATGGCTGCCATTAGGCCTTCTAGTTATTTAATAGGATCTCTATGTATAAACACACCATGATGTCATAAAGGGACCAGGAAGTACCCATCCATGGTTCCATGGTCGTCACTAGTTACCACAGCCACAAAGTTATAATTATGGCTAAACCACGCCTATTTCTACAATTTATCGAATTCAAATCTGATTTTAAACCTATCCCCTAACTACACTGATAACTGTATTCCTAACCATAACCTTAAATTAAGACCAAAAAGTACATTTTTGTTACGATATTGTCCATTTTGACTTTGTGGCTGTGGTAACTAGTGAGGACCATGGTACTATGGATGGGTTTATCCCTTGAGCACCAGAGGTGTCGTACTACTATGACTGACCCCGTAAAACAACACATTACACTGCACTGTGATAATATATATGATTCATTTATATTAACTAGTGACAACCTGGTTCCAAGGCCGAGGAATAGACGGCTGGTCCTGCTAGCTAGTTAGTAGTATCACTAGGAGTCCTGATGTGTTAACACACTGTACATACTGAAGGCTGGTCCTGCTAGCTAGTTAGTAGTATAACTAGGAGTCCTGATGTGTTAACACACTGTACATACTGAAGGCTGGTCCTGCTAGCTAGTTAGTAGTATCACTAGTAGTCCTGATGTGTTAATAACTTCTTGTCAATAGGGGGGCGCCATTTCGACTTTGTAAAAATTCGTTCCCAAATTAAACTGCCTCGTACTCAATTCTTGCTCGTACAATATGCATATTATTATTACTATTGGATAGAAAACACTCTCTAGTTTCTAAAACCGTTTGAATTATATCTGTGAGTAAAACAGAACTCAAGTTGCAGCTAACTTCCTGTCAGGAAGTGAGAAATCTGAAATCGATGCTCTGTTCCAGGGTCAGTTTATTAAATTGCATGTGATCTATGAGTCGACATGCACTGCATACGATTTCCCCTAGATGTCAGTAGGCAGTGAGAATTGGAATGGTGTTGCTAGGCAGATCTGAGGCCATATAAAGGCTCATGGAACCGGGGGTGCACTCTTTTCAACGTTCGTCATGGCGCAAAGGAGGACCTCAGGATGGCATTCTGAAAAGCTCTCGTTATAGGCCTTAGATATATCCGGCTCTGATTTTATTCGATATAGGTGTTAAAGACATCATAATGTAGTTATTTTAAACCGAGTTATATCAGTTTATATCAGTATATTGCGATTTTCCCGATATTTCTTTGTGCTGCGTTATGAAGAGTTGGGCACGTCTGGGCCACATACAGTGGGGAGAACAAGTATTTGATACACTGCCGATTTTGCAAGTTTTCCTACTTACAAAGCATGTAGAGGTCTGTAATTTTTATCATAGGTACACTTCAACTGTGAGAGACGGAATCTAAAACAAAAATCCAGAAAATCACATTGTATGATTTTTAAGTAATTAATTTGCATTTTATTGCATGACATAAGTATTTGATACATCAGGAAAGCACAACTTAATATTTGTTTGCAATTTGTTTGCAATTACAGACATCATACGTTTCCTGTAGTTCTTGACCAGGTTTGCACACACTGCAGCAGGGATTTTGGCCCACTCCTCCATACAGACCTTCTCCAGATCCTTCAAGTTTCGGGGCTGTCGCTGGGCAATACGGACTTTCAGCTCCCTCCAAAGATTTTCTATTGGGTTCAGGTCTGGAGACTGGCTAGGCCACTCCAGGACCTTGAGATGCTTCTTACGGAGCCACTCCTTAGTTGCCCTGGCTGTGTGTTTCGGGTCGTTGTCATGCTGGAAGACCCAGCCACGACCCATCTTCAATGCTCTTACTGAGGGAAGGAGGTTGTTGGCCAAGATCTCGCGATACATGGCCCCATCCATCCTCCCCTCAATACGGTGCAGTCGTCCTGTCCCCTTTGCAGAAAAGCATCCCCAAAGAATGATGTTTCCACCTCCATGCTTCACGGTTGGGATGGTGTTCTTGGGGTTGTACTCATCCTTCTTCTTCCTCCAAACACGGCGAGTGGAGTTTAGACCAAAAAGCTCAATTTCTGTCTCATCAGACCACATGACCTTCTCCCATTCCTCCTCTGGATCATCCAGATGTCATTGGCAAACTTCAGACGGGCCTGGACATGCGCTGGCTTGAGCAGGGGGACCTTGCGTGCGCTGCAGGATTTTAATCCATGACGGCGTAGTGTGTTACTAATCGTTTTCTTTGAGACTGTGGTCCCAGCTCTCTCCAGGTCATTGACCAGGTCCTGCCGTGTAGTTCTGGGCTGATCCCTCACCTTCCTCATGATCATTGATGCCCCACGAGGTGAGATCTTGCATGGAGCCCCAGACCGAGGGTGATTGACCGTCATCTTGAACTTCTTCCATTTTCGAATAATTGCGCCAACAGTTGTTGCCTTCTCACGAAGCTGCTTGCCTATTGTCCTGTAGCCCATCCCAGCCTTGTGCAGGTCTACAATTCTATCCCTGATGTCCTTACACAGCTCTCTGGTCTTGGCCATTGTGGAGAGGTTGGAGTCTGTTTGATTGAGTGTGTGGACAGGTGTCTTTTATACAGGTAACGAGTTCAAACAGGTGCAGTTAATACATGTAATGAGTGGAGAACAGGAGGGCTTCTTAAAGAAAGACTAACAGGTCTGTGAGAGCTGGAATTCTTACTGGTTGGTAGGTGATCAAATACTTATGTCATGCAATAAAATGCAAATTAATTACTTAAAAATCATACAATGTGATTTTCTTGATTTTTGTTTTAGATTCCGTCTCTCACAGTTGAAGTGTACCTATGATAAAAATGACAGACCTCTACATGCTTTGTAAGTAGGAAAACCTGCAAAATCGGCAGTGTATCAAATACTTGTTCTCCCCACTGTAGCTAATGTTTGCTGCTAATTCCTACGTTGAAGACGGCAATCTACAACCGAGCAACGATGATTCTGGACAAAGGACAACTTGCACAAGATTCTGATGGAAGCTCATCAAAAAGTAAGAACTATTTATGATGTTAATTCGTTGTTCTGTTGAAAAATGTAAAACTATTATTCGGCCATTAATTTCGGTGCGGTCTCGCTTTAGCGCACGCTGTATGTCGTAGTAACGTTCATTTTAAAAATCTAACACAGCGGTTGCATTAAGAACTAATGTATCTTTCATTTGCTGTCCAACCTGTATTTTTTAGTCAAGTTTATGATTAGTTATTGATTAGATTATGTGCCTCTCCCAAGATTTCTCCCGACATTTTGTTGGCAGCTTGGCTACTATTCTCATTGTATAACCACGATTTGTGCCGCTAAATATGCACATTTTCGAACAAACTCTATATGTATTGTGTAATATGATGTTATAGGACTGTCATCTGATGAAGTTTTGAGAAGGTTAGTGAAAAAATTAATATCTTTTGCTGGTTTATTCGCTATCGCTAACGTGCATGAATCAATGCTGCTGTGTGGTTGGCTATTGTAGTAAGCTAATATAATGCTAAATTGTGTTTTCGCTGTAAAACACTTAAAGAATCTGAAATATTGGCTGGATTCACAAGATCTTTGTCTTTCATTTGCTGTACGCTGTGTATTTTTCATAAATGTTTTATGATGAGTATTTAGGTAATTCACGTTGCTCTCTGTAGTTATTCTAGTTGCTTTGGTGAGAGTTGTGATGGTGGCTGCAATGTAAAACTATGATTTATACATGAAATATGCACATTTTTCTAACAAAACATATGCTATACAATAAATATGTTATCAGACTGTCATCTGATGAAGTTGTTTCTTGGTTAGTGACTATTTATATCTTTATTTGGTCGAATTTGTGATGGCTACCTATGCAGGAAAAAAATGGTGGGAAAAAAAAGTTGTGTCTTTTGCTATGGTGGTTAGCTAATAGAAATACATATTGTGTCTTCCCTGTAAAACATTTTAAAAATCAGAAATGATGGCTGGATTCACAAGATGTGTATCTTTCATTTGGTGTCTTGGACTTGTGATTTCATGAACATTTTATTATATCATATCCCTGTGGCTTTAGGCTAGGCTATGCTAGTCAGCTTTTTTGATGGGGGGGATCCCGGATCCGGGTTTGTGACTCGTTAGCACACTGTACATACTGAAGGCTGGTCCTGCTAGCTAGTTAGCAGTATCACTAGTAGTCCTGATGTGTTAACACACTGTACATACTGAAGGCTGGTCCGGCTAGCTAGTTAGCAGTATCACTAGTAGTCCTGATGTGTTAACACACTGTACATACTGAAGGCTGGTCCTGCTAGCTAGTTAGCAGTATCACTAGTAGTCCTGATGTGTTAATTAACACACTGTACATACTGAAGGCTGGTCCTGCTAGCTAGTTAGCAGTATCCCTAGTAGTCCTGATGTGTTAACACACTGTACATACTGAAGGGTGAGCACACACACATTTCACACAATTACTGTGTAGTAACAAAGACACACAATGTTAGTGCCCACACACACACAGTGGTTAAATCACACACTCAGTTTACAGCACAGAGTGGTTAAATCACACACTCAGTTTACAGCACAGAGTGTTAAATCACACACTCAGTTTACAGCACACAGTGGTTAAATCACACAAACTGCATCCCAAATCGCACTCTATTCCCTATTTCTATTTCTATTTCTATTTCTAGGTCTAGGTCTAGGTCTAGTTCTAGTTCTAGGTCTAGGTCTAGGTCTAGTTCTAGGTCTAGGTCTAGGTCTAGGTCTAGTTCTAGTTCTAGGTCTAGGTCTATGTGCCCTACGGAGGGAATAGAGTGCCATTTGGGAGACCCCCTAACAACTCTGGTTCAAATCCACAGCACTCCGTCGGTCGGTCTGTCATACCGTTGACTCTGACTGTCTCACTCTGTCCCCTGACAGACATGGAGTAGGGAGCTAGACTTCTGTAGTAGGTCACACTGACACTGGAGCGGGACACACAGATCTGTGTGTGTGTGTGTGTGTGTGTGTGTGTGTGTGTGTGTGACAGATATTGAGACAGGGAGAACATTGAAGGCATGTTAGATGATTATAATCCCACCACCCTTCTCTCCTCTCCTTCTCTCCTCTCCTTCTCTCCTCTCCTTCTACATTCTCTCCAACCTCTGATGGAGGTGTGGCCTAGCGTACCTCTGTCATGGTCTGTCGGTTATGGGAGGGGCCATCCTCCCTCTTCACCTTAGCTCCTCCTTTCTTTCCCTTCATGGCCTTGTCGTCCACCTTGTCCACCGGCTTCTAGGCAGACAGAGCCAATCAGAACACAGCATAGAAACAGAGACTACCAATCCCAACAGAGGACAGAGACAACCAATAAAAACAGCCCTGAGAACAATCAAATGGACAACAACTTTGAGACTTTAAAACAAACACAACATGCATTTATGGATACATGCTTTAACACCTGGACAGTGTGTGTGTGCTCGATGGCATTACCTTGGCGATAGCCTTCTTAGGCTTGACCTCAACCGGTTTGGGAGGAGCTGGTTTCTGTAGGTCAGAGAGAGAGCCATTAGCTTTAGCATTAGCCTAGCATAAAGAGTGGGGAAACGCTATAGAATTAGCTTAGTTTAGCTTAGCCTAGCACAGATAGTGGGAAACACCATACAATTATCTTAGTTTAGAATGGGGAATTTCTATAGAATTAGCTTAGCTGAGTGAATTGGACATTTCAATGGAATTAGCTTAGCTGAGTGAATGGGGCATTTCTATAAACTTAGCTTAGCAAAGACAATGGGAAAATACCATAGAAATAGCTTAGCATAGGACTATATGTATAACCTGAACAATAGTCTATTGTGGGCTATAGGTAAGCCCATACAATACCCACTAGTAGAGGGCAACACCTCAGCTGAAGGTACGTACACACAGCTTAATCATTGCAAACTTAAAAGTATATTTAACATATTTAACTTCACAGTATATTTAACCCATATTTTTAAATCATCATTATGTAAACAGGGAAGGCTATAATTGGATCCTTTCGTTATTAAAATGACTAAAATAGAGCCGTGAGAACCTGTTGGTTAATAATCTGTAATAACATAATCACATAATCAGGTATAACAGTAATATGGAAATAAGGTCATGTATTAACATCATTACATGATTACTGTAATAATGTGTTATATAAACATTACTGTAATAATGTGTTATATAAACATTACTGTAATAATGTGTTATATAAACATTACTGTAATAATGTGTTATATAAACATTACTGTAATAATGTGTTATATAAACATTACTGTAATAATGTGTTATATAAACATTACTGTAATAATGTGTTATATAAACATTACTGTAATAATGTGTTATATAAACATTACTGTAATAATGTGTTATATAAACATTACTGTAATAATGTGTTATATAAACATTACTGTAATAATGTGTTATATAAACATTACTGTAATAATGTGTTATATAAACATTACTGTAATAATGTGTTATATAAACATGACTGTAATAATGTGTTATATAAACATGACTGTAATAATGTGTTATATAAACATTACTGTAATCATGTGTTATATAAATATTACTGTATTCATGTGTTATATAAATATTACTGTAATAATGTTATATAAACATTACTGTAATAATGTTATATAAACATTACTGTAATCATGTGTTTTATAAACATTACAGTAATAATGTGTTTTATAAACATGGCTGTAATAATGTGTTATAGGCATATACACATGTTGATAATAAAGTGCTAACGTTTACAACAAGCTGAAGATACCAAGACCATGTGTCCCAAATTAAACCCTATTCTTTATGGGGTCAAAAATAGTGCACTACAAAGAGAATATGGTGCCGTTTGAGATCCAAGCCATGTGTGCCATGCTTGAAGACAGTGAAATCACAACAGACAGAGGATGAACAGAACAGATAGATATCAAGTCTGGTAAAGGAAATGAGGACGAGAGGGCGAAAAAGCAAGCGCAGGACCAGAAGGAACCTGCAGGGACCTTTTCCCACCACCACCTGTAGAACACTGAATTCTGTCATGATACCTCGATGAAGACAGCTTGCTGTCCAAACCTTGGTGAAGAAATTATAGTTTTCCCTATTCTTTTAGAACGCTCCTTTATAACAGTCTGAATAGAACGCTCCTTTATAACAGTCTGAATAGAACGCTCCTTTATAACAGTCTGAATAGAACGCTCCTTTATAACAGTCTGAATAGAACGCTCCTTTATAACAGTCTGAATAGAACGCTCCTTTATAACAGTCTGAATAGAACGCTCCTTTATAACAGTCTGAATAGAACGCTCCTTTATAACAGTCTGAATAGAACGCTCCTTTATAACAGTCTGAATAGAACGCTCCTTTATAACAGTCTGAATAGAACGCTCCTTTATAACAGTCTGAATAGAACGCTCCTTTATAACAGTCTGAATAGAACTCTCCTTTATAACAGTCTGAATAGAACTCTCCTTTATAACAGTCTGAATAGAACGCTCCTTTATAACAGTGTTCATAGAACGCTCCTTTATAACAGTGTTCATAGAACGCTCCTTTATAACAGTGTTCATAGAACGCTCCTTTATAACAGTCTGAATAGAACGCTCCTTTATAACAGTCTGAATAGAACGCTCCTTTATAACAGTCTGAATAGAACGCTCCTTTATAACAGTCTGAATAGAACGCTCCTTTATAACAGTCTGAATAGAACGCTCCTTTATAACAGTCTGAATAGAACGCTCCTTTATAACAGTCTGAATAGAACGCTCCTTTATAACAGTCTGAATAGAACGCTCCTTTATAACAGTCTGAATAGAACGCTCCTTTATAACAGTCTGAATAGAACGCTCCTTTATAACAGTCTGAATAGAACGCTCCTTTATAACAGTCTGAATAGAACGCTCCTTTATAACACAGTCTGAATAGAACGCTCCTTTATAACACAGTCTGAATAGAACGCTCCTTTATAACAGTCTGAATAGAACGCTCCTTTATAACAGTCTGAATAGAACGCTCCTTTAGCTCGTTATGATTTCTACCGACTATAACACTGTAACTAGTTATGATTTCAGATCCTAATATCATATCTGGTGGCAGTGAGAAACTATGACCCACAGACTGCTTCTGGTGGAGCAGCGACAAGGGAGAGAGCAAGTAGAGGAGAAGAGGGGAGGAGGGAGGGGGGGAGGGAGGGAGGGAGGGAGGGAGGGAGGGAGGGAGGAGGGAGGGAGGAGAGGAGGGAGGGAGGAAGGAGAGGAGGGAGGAGAGGAGGGAGGAAGGAAGAGGGGATGATTAAACTTACCGATGACAACCTCTCTGACCGTCTGGTGGGCTACAGAAAGAGAGAGATAGGGGGAGAGAGAGACAGCAAGAGAGAGAGAGAGAGAAAGAGTGAGAGACGGGGGAGAGAGAGAGGGGAAAGAGGGGGGTAGAAAGAGAGAGGGGGATTGATAGGGGGAAAGAGAGAAAGGGGGAGAGAGGGGGGGGAGAAAGGAGGGGAGAAAAAGCGACAGCAAGAGAGAGAGGGAGAGAGAGAGGGGGAGAGAGAGAAAGAGAGTGTGAGAGACGGGGGAGAGAGAGAGGGGAGAGAGCGAACGGGAGAGAGGTGGTAGAAAAAGAGAGGGGGATTGATAGGGGGAAAGAGAAAGGGGGAGAGAGAGGGGGGAGAGGAGGAGAGGGGACAGGGGGCATATCAGTTGTGTGTTGAGGGTCTGATAGTGTACTAGGGGTAGTGAGGAGGGGTAGTGTACTAGGGGTAGTGTACTAGGGGTAGTGAGGAGGGGTAGTGTACTAGGGGTAGGTATACTATGGGTAGTATACTAGGGGTAGTGAGGAGGGGTAGTGTACTAGGGTTAGTGTACTATGGGTAGTATACTATGGGTAGTGTACTATGGGTAGTGTACTATGGGTAGTGTACTATGGGTAGTATACTAGGGGTAGTGAGGAGGGGTAGTGTACTAGGGTTAGTGTACTATGGGTAGTATACTATGGGTAGTGTACTATGGGTAGTGTACTATGGGTAGTGTACTATGGGTAGTGTACTATGGGTAGTATACTAGGGGTAGTGAGGAGGGGTAGTGTACTAGGGTTAGTGTACTATGGGTAGTATACTATGGGTAGTGTACTATGGGTAGTATACTATGGGTAGTGTACTATGGGTAGTGTACTATGGGTAGTATACTAGGGGTAGTGAGGAGGGGTAGTGTACTAGGGTTAGTGTACTATGGGTAGTATACTAGGGGTAGTGTACTAGGGGTAGTGTGGATAGAGTGTGTTTGTATAAAGATACCTCTTCATGTATCAGGGTGTATGAGCGTTTGCTGTATGTGTGTGTGTGTGAGGTGACTGCGATACATAATGAGCGTGTTTGCGGTTGTGTAAAACACACACACTGCACACTGCACACACACACACACACTGCACACACACACACACAGAGCTCCTACCTCTTGCTTAGCGACCTCCTGCTTAGCGACCTCCTGCTTAGCGACCTCCTGCTTAGCGACCTCCTGCTTAGTGACTTTAGAGGCGTCCTTGGCACCGGCCCCCTCGGCAGACTAGAAGAAGCAGAGAGAAGAGTGAAAACACACCTGGTATCCTAATGAACGGCTGAGATGTCTGTTACGTTGTACGGTCAGCCAGTGGTCACCAAGTCAAGATCACTTCCACAGTCAAAAAGCCAGCCGAGATCTACTGCTCAGATTTGACTTAAAACATGAAGCTAATAGTAGTTGTGTAGGAATGAGGTTTGTGCAGTAGACTTAATGCATTATCACCTCATATTGGCTATAAGCCTGGTCTGACAATAACATTATTCAACACTCTTTGATAACAAAATAGATCTGTTGGTGTAGCACTTGCGAGGCAACAGCTGAGCATAAATCGAGCAAATAATTAAATTTTTATTTTACTGTACTGATGGTATGTGACACCGGCATGTGATGTCATGGTGCTTTCAAGACAAATGGGAACTCTGGAAAATACGAGTTTCCGAGTCAGATGACCGTTCAAAACTATTTTTCCTAGTAGGATCTCGTTTTTTCCCCAGAGTTCCCAGTTCTTGAACGCACTGAAGTCGGAGATTTCCGAGTTCCCAGTTGCTTTGAACACAGCATTAGTCTCAGCAGAGGGAGGGAGAGAGCGGCAGAGGGTCTGCCTCTGGGTAGTGGGTAGTGTAGGGGTAGTACACACAAATTCATATTGTACCTAATGACCAGAGAAAGTGAAATATTCCTTGATATTTAAATAGACACGACAAACTGCTAATAATAATAAAAAACGCTGGGCACAGGAGGATGGTGGCACATTAATACCCATCATGAGGTTGCTACAACCTAGTCCAGACTGGAAGTTTACGGAGTAGGTGCAGGTCGAGAGGATTGAGTGATCAAGGTGACAGTGATAGGTTTAGGTTACCTGGTCTATGAATGGACGTTTACGGAGTAGGTGCAGGTCGAGAGGATTGAGTGATCAAGGTGACAGTGATAGGTTTAGGTTACCTGGTCTATGAATGGACGTTTACGGAGTAGGTGCAGGTCGAGAGGATTGAGTGATCAAGGTGACAGTGATAGGTTTAGGTTACCTGGTCTATGAATGGAAGTTTACGGAGTAGGTGCAGGTCGAGAGGATTGAGTGATCAAGGTGACAGTGATAGGTTTAGGTTACCTGGTCTATGAATGGACGTTTACGGAGTAGGTGCAGGTCGAGAGGATTGAGTGATCAAGGTGACAGTGTAACATTAAACACGGCCTTGCACACTCTTGCCTGCATCTAGCTGACCTCGTGTGTAATCAGCAGTCCAACAGTTGCAAATGAGAGTTTCTATTGGACAAATTTATTTATGTTTATCCTCGTTTCATTATGTTTGCTTCCGTTTAAGAAATGTTTTTCAACAGAATCAGCGCAATGAATACACTCCTGATCACACGCAAACACAGTTCACTGTCGTAGCAGCCACATACAAACAGCATGATCACTGTCATAGCAGCCACACGCAAATACAGTTCACTGTCATAGCAGCCACATACAAACAGCATGTTCACTTACAATGAATACACTCCCGATCACACGCAAACACAGTTCACTGTCATAGCAGCCACATACAAACAGCATGATCACTGTCATAGCAGCCACATACAAACAGCATGATCACTGTCATAGCAGCCACATACAAACAGCATGATCACTTTGCTTGTTGTATATATAATTCCTTCTCGCATCTATCTACTGCTCTCCTACTCTCACTTTTTCCCTTCGCTTGTGAACTTCAGTGCACAACACATCAGCTGTCTTTGACCAGGGGGAAAAAACGTTCCAAGCCAAACCTTCATATCATGACCGCGAATCAATACACACAGCCTACCTTGTTGTCTCGTCATAGTCAACAAAGAACTAACGCGTTATTAAACCCGCTACAATCATGCAGTGCGGGCCCTGGTGGCAATACATTAATAAAACCAGAAGCTTACCTTGGAAGAGTTCCTGTGTTGGATAGCCATAGCCAGCTAGCTAACAGAGCATCCCTCTCTGAGCTGGATGTTTTTTTTGTATTTAACCTTTATTTACAATGACGGCCTAACGGGGAACAGTGGGTTAACTGCCTTGTTCAGGGGCAGAACAACAGATTTTTACCTTGTCAGCTCGGTGATTCGATCCATCAACCTTTCGGTTACTGGCCCTACGTTCTAACCTGCCGCGTAGGCTAAACTAGCTAGCTG
>NC_092093.1:1248119-1330439 GCF_045679555.1 Salvelinus alpinus | reverse complement strand
CATTTGACACCAGCTAAGTACGTGAAAGTGAAAGTAAAATATATATTCTATGATAGCTCTCCCTCTCTCTGCTTCTCCTTAATTTTGGAAGAAATTAAGTTGTTGAAAAATGTTTACAACTATTGTCTTTCTCTCTTTAATCAACTACTCACCTCATTTTATGCACTGCAGTGCTAGCTAGCTGTAGCTTATGCTTTCAGTACCAGATTCATTCTCTGATCCTTTGATTGGGTGGACACCATGTCAGTTCATGCTGCAAGACCTCTGATATGTTAGAGGACATCCTCTGGACGTTCTCATAATTATTCTGTAAGTCTATGGAAGTGGGTGAGAACCATGAGCCTCCTAGGTTTTGTATTGTAGTCAATGTACCCAGAGGAGGACGGAAGCTAGCTGTCCTCCGGCTACACCATGGTGCTACCCTACAGAGTGCTGGCTACTGTTGATCTTCATTGCAAAACAGTGTGCTTAAATTAATTATTTGGTGACGTAAATATATTTAGTATAGTTTTATCGAAAAAGGATAACTTTTTTAATGTTTCACTATTTAAATTTTTCTGAAATTTACTGAGGAGGCTGGTCCTCCTCTGACGAGCCTCCACTGGTGTATGTGTGTGTTTGTACCCCAGATCGGACCTGGAGAATCAGGAAGTTTCATGACTAATAGTAATTATGACTGGAGAGGAGATGAGTAGAGATCATGACTATCAGCAGATACTATCGCTCAGCCTCAGGGACAGTGCCACCAGAGGTCTCTTCACAGTCCCCAAGTCCAGAACAGACTATGGGAAGCACACAGTACTACATAGAGCCATGACTACATGGAACTCTATTCTACATACGGTAACTAGGGCAAGCAGTTAAATTTGATTTAAAAAACAGATTAAAAAACACCTTATGGAACAGCGGGGACTGTTCCATACATAGGCACAGACACATGCATTCACACACAAACACATGGATTTAGTACTGTAGATATGTGGTAGTGGTGGAGTAGGGGCCTGAGGGCACACAGTGTGTTGTGAAATCTGTGAATGTATTGTAATGTTTTAAAATTGTATAAACTGCTTTAATTTTGCCAAACCCCAGGAAGAGTAGCTGCTGCCTTGGCAGGAACTAATGGGGATCCATAATAAACCCCAGGAAGAGTAGCTGCTGCCTTGGCAGGAACTAATGGGGATCCATAATAAACCCCAGGAAGAGTAGCTGATGCCTTGGCAGGAACTAATGGGGATCCATAATAAACCCCAGGAAGAGTAGCTGATGCCTTGGCAGGAACTAATGGGGATCCATAATAAACCCCAGGAAGAGTAGCTGATGCCTTGGCAGGAACTAATGGGGATCCATAATAAACCCCAGGAAGAGTAGCTGATGCCTTGGCAGGAACTAATGGGGATCCATAATAAACCCCAGGAAGAGTAGCCGCTGCCTTGGGAGGAACTAATGGGAATCCATAATAAACCCCAGGAAGAGTAGCTGATGCCTTGGCAGGAACTAATGGGGATCCATAATAAACCCCAGGAAGAGTAGCTGCTGCCTTGGCAGGAACTAATGGGGATCCATAATAAACCCCAGGAAGAGTAACTGCTGCTTTGGTAGGTACTAATGGGGATCCATAATAAACCCCAGGAAGAGTAGCTGCTGCCTTGACAGGAACTAGTGGGGATCCATAATAAACCCCAGGAAGAGTAGCTGATGCCTTGGCAGGAACTAGTGGGGATCCATAATAAACCCCAGGAAGAGTAGCTGCTGCCTTGGCAGGAACTAATGGGGATCCATAATAAACCCCAAGAAGAGTAGCTGCTGCCTTGGCAGGAACTAATGGGGATCCATAATAAACCCCAGGAAGAGTAGCTGCTACCTTGGCAGGAACTAATGGGGATCCATAATAAACCCCAGGAAGAGTAGCTGCTACCTTGGCAGGAACTAATGGGGATCCATAATAAACCCCAGGAAGAGTAGCTGATGCCTTGGCAGGAACTAATGAGAATCCATAATAAACCCCAGGAAGAGTAGCTGCTGCCTTGGCAGGAACTAATGGGGATACATAATAAACCCCAGGAAGAGTAGCTGCTACCTTGACAGGAACTAACGGGGATCCATAATAAACCCCAGGAAGAGTAGCTGCTACCTTGGCAGGAACTAATGGGGATCCATAATAAACCCCAGGAAGAGTAGCTGATGCCTTGGCAGGAACTAATGAGAATCCATAATAAACCCCAGGAAAAGTAGCTGCTGCCTTGACAGGAACTAACGGGGATCCATAATAAACCCCAGGAAGAGTAGCTGATGCCTTGGCAGGAACTAGTGGGGATCCATAATAAACCCCAGGAAGAGTAGCTGCTGCTTTGGCAGGAACTAATGGGGATCCATAATAAACCCCAGGAAGAGTAGCTGCTACCTTGGCAGGAACTAATGGGAATCCATAATAAACCCCAGGAAGAGTAGCTGCTGCCTTGGCAGGAACTAATGTGGTCCATAATAAACCCCAGGAAGAGTAGCTGCTGCCTTGGCAGGAACTAATGGGGATCCATAATAAACCCCAGGAAGAGTTGCTGCTGCCTTGGCAGGAACTAATGGGGATCCATAATAAACCCCAGGAAGAGTCGCCGCTGCCTTGGCAGGAACTAATGGGGATCCATAATAAACCCCAGGACGAGTAGCTGATGCCTTGACAGGAACTAATGGGGATCCATAATAAACGGTAGGCAGGTAGACAGGCAGACAGGTAAGCAGGTGGACAGGTCGGTAGGTAGACAGGCTGGCAGGTAGGCAGGTAGACGGGTAGACAAGCTGACAGGTAGGCAGGTAGACAGGTAGGCAGGTTGACAGGTAGACAAGCTGACAGGTAGGCAGGTAGACAGGTAGGCAGGTAGACAGGTAGACATGTAGACAGGTAGACATGTAGGCAGGTGGACAGGTAGGCAGGTAGACAGGTAGGCAGGTTGACAGGTAGGCAGGTAGGCAGGTAGACAGGTAGACAGGTAGACAGGCTCACAGGTAGGCAGGTTGACAGGTAGATAGGCTAGCTAAACACCTACCTATCTTGGGTCTTTCTCTAAAACAGGCTATGCAAACACCCTGGTGGTTTAGCCAGAGGACAATGCATAATTTACATAGCAACAACCTCGCTCTCTGCTTCACTCTCCATGCCCTCCCCCCTCTCTCTCCATGCCCCCACCCTCTATTCCCCCCCCATCTCTCTCTGCCTCACTCTCTATCCCCCCCTCTCTCCATGCCCCCCCACCCTCTCTCTCTATCTCTGCCTCACTCTCCATGACCCCCCTTTCTCTCTCTCTCTCTCCCTCACGTTCCATGCCCCCCTCTCTCTGCCTCTCTCCATGCCCTCCCTCTCACTCTCTCTCTCTGCCTCACTTTCCATGCCCCCCTCTCTCCGCCTCACTCTCCATGCCCCCCCCTCACTCTCTCTCTCTCTCTCTGCCTCACTCTCCATGCCCCCCCCCTCTCTCTGCCTCACTCTCCATGCCCCCCCCCCTCTCTCTGCCTCACTCTCCATGCCCCCCCCCTCTCTCTGCCTCACTCTCCATGCCCCCCCCCCCTCTCTCTCTGCCTCACTCTCCATGTCCCCCCCCTCTCTCTCTGCCTCACTCTCCATGCCCCCCCCCTCTCTCTCTGCCTCACTCTCCATGCCCCCCCCCCTCTCTCTCTGCCTCACTCTCCATGCCCCCCCCTCTCTCTGCCTCACTCTCCATGCCCCCCCCCTCTCTCTCTGCCTCACTCTCCATGCCCCCCCCCTCTCTCTGCCTCACTCTCCATGCCCCCCCCCCCCCCCCCTCTCTCTCTGCCTCACTCTCCATGCCCCCCCCCCCCCCCCTATCTCTGCCTCTTTCTTCATACGCCCCCTCCCTCTCAATTCAATTTCAATTTAAGGGCTTTATATGTTAACATTGCCAAAGCAAGCAAGTGAACTAGATAATAAACAAAAGTGAAATAAATTATAAAAATGAACAGTAAACATTAAACTCACAAAAGTTTCAAAAGAATAAAGACATTACAAATGTCATATTATATGCAATTAGTTAAAGTACAAAAGGGAAAATCAATAAACATAAATATGGGTTGTATTTACAGCGGTGTTTGTTCTTCACTGGTTGCCCTTTTCTTGTTCCACACTGTGGTATTTCACCCAGTAGATATCGGACTTTATCGAAATTGGGTTTGTTTTCAAATTTGTGTAATCTGAGGGAAATATGTGTCTCTAATATGGTCACACATTTAGCAGGAGGTTAGGAAGTGCAGCTCAGTTTCCACCTCATTGTGTGGGCAGTGAGCACATAGCCTGTCTTCTCTTGAGAGCCAGGTCTGCCTACGGCGGCCTTTCTCAATAGCAAGGCAAAGCTCACTGAGTCTGTACAGTCAAATGTTTCCTTAAGTTTCGGTCAGTCACAGTGGTCAGGTATTCTGCCACTGTGGACTCTCTGTTTAGGGACAAATGGCATTCTAGTTTGCTCAGTTTTTTTGTAAATTATTTCCAATGTGTCAAGTAATTATCTTTTTGTTTTCTCATGATTTGGTTGGGTCTAATTGTGTTGCTGTTCTGGGGCTCTGTGGGGTGTGTTTGTGTTTGTGAACAGAGCCCCAGGACCAGCTTGCTTAGGGGACTCTTCTCCAGGTTCATCTCTCTGTAGGTGATGGCTTTGTTATGGAAGGTTTGGGAATCGCTTCCTTTTAGGTGGTTGTAGAATTTTTAACAGCTCTTTTCTGGATTTTGATAATTAGCGAGTATCGGCCTAAGCCTGCTCTGCATGCATTATTTAGTGTTTTTACGTTGTACACAGAGGATATTTTTGCAGAATTCTGCATTCAGAGTCTCAATTGGGTTCTTTAACTGATTCTAGTATTTTTAGCCAGATCCTAATTGGTTTGTCAAATGTTATGTTCCTTTTGATGGCATTGAAGACTCTTCTTGCCTTGTCTCTCAGATCGTTCACAGCTTTGTGGAAGTTACTGATGTTTAGGCAGAGGTATGTATAGTTTTTTGTGTGCTCTAGGGCAACGGTGTCTAGATGGAATTTGTATTTGTGGTCCTATAAACTGGACATTTTTTGGAACGCTGTTATTTTGGTCTTACTGAGATTTACTGTCAGGGCCCAGGTCTGACAGAATCTGTGCAGAAGATCTAGGTGCTGCTGTAGGCCCTCCTTGGTTGGTGACAGAAGCACCAGATCATCAGCAAACAGTAGACATTTAACTTCTGATTTTAGTAGGGTGAAGCCGAGTGCTGCAGACTGTTCTAGTGCCCGCGCCAATTCATTGTTATATATATTGAAGAAGGTGGGGCTCAAGCTGCACCCCTGTCTCACCTCACGGCCCTGTGGGAAGAAGTGTGTGTTTTTGGCCATTTTAACCGCGCACCTGTTGTTTGTGTACATGGATTTTATAATGTTGTATGTTTTTCCCCCAACACCACTTTCCATCAATTTGTATAGCAGACCCACATACCAAATTGAGTCAAAATATTTTTTTAAATCAACAAAGCATGAGAAGACTTTGCCTTTGTTTTGGTTTGTTTGTTTGTCAATTAGGGTGTGCAGGGTGAATACGTGGTCTGTCATATGGTAATTTGCTAAAAAGCTCATTTGACATTTGCTCAGTACATTGTTTTTACTGAGGAAATGTACGAGTCTGCTGATAATGCAGAGGATTTTCCCAAGGTTGCTGTTGACGCTTCTCCCACGGTAGTTATTGGGGTCAAATTTGTCTCCACTTTTGTGGATTGAGGTGCTTAGTCCTTGGTTCCAAATATTGGGGAAGATGCCAGAGCTGAGGATGATGTTAAAGAGTTTAAGTATAGCCAATTGGAATTTGTGGTCTGTATATTTTATAATTTAATTGAGCATACCATCGACACGTTTTTGCTGTTTGTTCTTTGTTATATTTCCAAAAAGATTGGAGAAGTGGTTTACCCGAATAGTGTGCAGAGGAAGCAAAATAGTGATTGCTTTGCATCGCAGTTAGCCAGATTCCTTCCAAACCACTCATTGTTGAATTTGTGATCTCCGACTTGTTGTGTAATATTTATGTCCAATGGCCGATGAGCACCGATACGTTTTATCTATAATTTCTCTGAATATGACAAGGATTGAAAAGGATTTGCCAGTAGATTGTCAACGTGATTCATGATGATGACTGCTTGTCTAGCTAGCATGTTACCCAAGATTTTTTAAAGTATGCTGTTGACATGATCAATCCAATCAAAGCTACGGCAGAAATAACGTGATTTAACGTAATTTTATCTGTGGCCAATGATCTTGAGCCTTCTTGGACAGGCACTTCTAATGTAAATCTCTGGCAGCACCCAAAGGGTCTTGAACTGCCTTGCTCTCCCTGGAGATTCTGCGGTGACAGTGTCCCCATGACTGACGGAACACTGAGCCAATCACCACATAACTAGAGAAAATGACCAACGCCTATGCTCGGTGCTTTCTCTGTCTGCCTCTCCACAGAAAGCACCGAGCCGGGCTGAAACGCCTGCATTTAACAGCTGCCTTACCCAAGAGACCACGCTTATATGCATCTTTAGCAACTCAAGGATGATTATTTTTTTTACATTGTTTGCAAACTGATCGTTTTAAATGTTTTAGTTAAACAGGTAGGGCAAACAAAATGACAGGTCGCCACAGAGACAGAGGAAGAGACTGTCTTTCTAGAGGGGGAAAACATGTGAAATCCTTCTTCCATCGACAGATTTAAATCCCTACCGGTAGACAGGTCGGCACACTAACACGTTAAAATGCACTAAAGGCACAATAATCTCCAAGTAGTCACGACGGGGATAAAGCGGACACTTCAAACCGCCAGCGGCGGTACCGCACATATCCCTGCCGGTCGGCATTCCGGAGCGCGGTATGGGTGAACAGGGAGTACACACCGGCCATGAAGAGCGAGAGAGAGAGCAGGGGTTTCGACAGAAAACACACCGAATAACATGGAGTAACGCTGCCATGCCCCGCGCATCCCCTCTGGACTCCCATCAGACCGAAAAGGTCCCGGCTGAACCGTTCTAACAGGCGGTGCTCGGGTTTGGAAACTTTCGCATCAGCTCACCTGCTAAGAGAGACGCCCGCTATCCTGTCTCTCACAGATACAACGGTTTAGAGATGGTTGTTTTTTAAACAGAGCGACTCACCTTCCTTTTAGGCATGTTGTTACAGAGATACTATTCCCGTCAGAAAGGATCAAACAGTCCACCCTGCAGGTCCACAGCGCGAGTTTAGAAGTAACCTACCACCAGATACTGGATCAATACTAAACACCTTCTATAATCACATGGTAATCATATGCAGACCTTTATCTCTGCATCCCGCCCGCACATAGGCCAGAACCCGCAAAACCTGCTCCTGTAGTGACAACGGATTGGTCAAGCCTCCCTGTATGCAAATATCACCGCTGCGCACATTGGTTGAAGCTTGAGAATAGGGATCCCATGGCTTGTCTGATTGGCTACGCACTCCTTGTAAGCAAATCATGGCCTCTCCATGGTGATGGCCAGATGTGTAGGTTGAAAGAAAGAGAGAAGAGAAGAGAAGAGAAGGGAAGAGAAGAGAAGAGAAGGGAAGGGAAGGGAAGGGAAGGGAAGGGAAGGGAAGGGAAGGGAAGGGAAGGGAAGAGAAGAGAAGAGAAGAGAAGAGAAGAGAAGAGAAGGGAAGGGAAGAGAAGGGAAGGAAAGGGAAGAGAAAAGTAGAGAGGCCAATAGAAAGATGATGGTTCTAAGGTGGTTCTGGGTAGTCTAGGCTGGAAGTAGAGGTCTTCATGGGTCTGGGTGGACCCAATATACCCCAGGCCTAACCTGGGCACGATTTTCTTTCGGGTCTGAAATTGTAATTTGTCCCTCAGGTCCGGGTTGGGTTCTGTTCGATTGTCATCGGGTCTATCTAACTACAGTTGATAGACCCGAGTGGACCTAAATGGACCCGACCATGGCTCTGCATAGACTATATGAGATATTTATTTTAAGCTAATAAGGTGGATGTATTGACTTATAGAAGTCCTAGCCAACATATAAGGACCTATTTGTTAACCAGAAGAGCAACTTGGCTGATCTATATATTTTTTGTCACTCGGGTCTAATCAGGTCTGGTCCTATTAGGGTATGGGTCGGGTCTAATCAGGTCTGGTCCTATTAGGGTATGGGTCGGGTCTAATCAGGTCTGGTCCTATTAGGGTATGGGTCGGGTCTAATCAGGTCTGGTCCTATTAGGGTATGGGTCGGGTCTAATCAGGTCTGGTCCTATTAGGGTATGGGTCGGGTCTAATCAGGTCTGGTCCTATTAGGGTATGGGTCGGGTCTAATCAGGTCTGGTCCTATTAGGGTATGGGTCGGGTCTAATCAGGTCTGGTCCTATTAGGGTATGGGTCGGGTCTAATCAGGTCTGGTCCTATTAGGGTATGGGTCGGGTCTAATCAGGTCTGGTCCTATTAGGGTATGGGTCGGGTCTAATCAGGTCTGGTCCTATTAGGGTATGGGTCGGGTCTAATCAGGTCTGGTCCTATTAGGGTATGGGTCGGGTCTAATCAGGTCTGGTCCTATTAGGGTATGGGTCGGGTCTAATCAGGTCTGGTCCTATTAGGGTATGGGTCGGGTCTAATCAGGTCTGGTCCTATTAGGGTATGGATCGGGTCTAATCAGGTCTGGTCCTATTAGGGTATGGGTCGGGTCTAATCAGGTCTGGTCCTATTAGGGTATGGGTCGGGTCTAATCAGGTCTGGTCCTATTAGGGTATGGGTCGGGTCTAATCAGGTCTGGTCCTATTAGGGTATGGGTCGGGTCTAATCAGGTCTGGTCCTATTAGGGTATGGGTCGGGTCTAATCAGGTCTGGTCCTATTAGGGTATGGGTCGGGTCTAATCAGGTCTGGTCCTATTAGGGTATGGGTCGGGTCTAATCAGGTCTGGTCCTATTAGGGTATGGGTCGGGTCTAATCAGGTCTGGTCCTATTAGGGTATGGGTCGGGTCTAATCAGGTCTGGTCCTATTAGGGTATGGGTCGGGTCTAATCAGGTCTGGTCCTATTAGGGTATGGGTCGGGTCTAATCAGGTCTGGTCCTATTAGGGTATGGGTCGGGTCTAATCAGGTCTGGTCCTATTAGGGTATGGGTCGGGTCTAATCAGGTCTGGTCCTATTAGGGTATGGGTCGGGTCTAATCAGGTCTGGTCCTATTAGGGTATGGGTCGGGTCTAATCAGGTCTGGTCCTATTAGGGTATGGGTCGGGTCTAATCAGGTCTGGTCCTATTAGGGTATGGGTCGGGTCTAATCAGGTCTGGTCCTATTAGGGTATGGGTCGGGTCTAATCAGGTCTGGTCCTATTAGGGTATGGGTCGTGTCTAATCAGGTCTGGTCCTATTAGGGTATGGGTCGGGTCTAATCAGGTCTGGTCCTATTAGGGTATGGGTCGGGTCTAATCAGGTCTGGTCCTATTAGGGTATGGGTCAGGTCTAATCAGGCCTGGTCCTATTAGGGTATGGGTCGGGTCTAATCAGGTCTGGTCCTATTAGGGTATGGGTCGGGTCTAATCAGGCCTGGTCCTATTAGGGTATGGGTTGGGTCTAGGTTGAGTTGTCTTCGGGTCCATTCGGGTCGGGTCTGACTGTCCTCGGGTCCGAGTCCAACTTTTTTTCCAGCTTGCAGGCAACAGGCCAGAAGAATGAGACTATAGCAGTCTAAAGGGAAGTACACTATCAATCATTAACAATCAATAAGGGCTGTGTTATAAACACACTATCAATCATTAACAAATCAATAAGACAAACATTGATAGAGTAGCTATATTCAACAATCAATATTGCCACATCTTCCACAGTATAACCAAAAGTCAATAAAGTGCAGTTATTTCTCAAACACTGTGTGTGTTATCGCTTTACATGAAACATGCCAAAGGCCAGGACTGAACAATACAAACATTCACACATAACTTACTTTAGCCACTTAATCACCACAACTCTTTGAGTATCCCCAAATGTAAACGTACATTTTGTCATGTTTTTCATTTGTATTTTAACTTGAATGTTTTATTGTCTATTTATCAATGCAATATCCATGTATTTATAGTATATATGACTGCCAAGTTGAAACACAGATTAATTGATACATCTATTGGATCCATAATAGCAGCATTAGTCTACTCAACACATTTATCCACACAACAACTTAGAAGTGCAGGGAAACTCTGGAATGAATGAATGATTCCCCCACCACATCCCTGGTGATATTTCCAGAGCAGCTATAGACTATAGGCACTAAGGTGACACGTGACAGCAGAAGTCAGCCCAGCTCACACAACCATTCTCCTCTACTATGACGTCATAATGGTTGGATCTCACACAACGTTCTACAAAAGCTTCACAATGGAGCTCCCTTCACACAACATTCTACAGAAAGAACCCTCCCAACAACAATGGCCATTGGACATCCATCGCAACATTCTACAGTGACATCACAATGGGGAAAACCACAGCACAGCACAGAACACTACAATAGGCTACAATACACACACACACACACACACACAACAAACCACCCCCTATCTAGGCTAACTGCACGTGTGGACCAGAAACATACAATAGCGTTTCAGGAACTAGAACACTCAGGAGCAGCCAGGTAAGACTATGGGTGCGTTTGTAAATTCACTCTGGCAGAGGAGTAGGGTTGATCTCATTAACCGCAGTCAAGCACTCAAGCGAACTGACTAAAGTTGGCTAGCTACTTTCCAGACACAAATACGAGAATACCTCAATCTGACCATTTTACTCGCCCTAGCAGAGCTGGTTACGCAGTTTAAAAAGAAAATGTGATCTAGAGCGCTGGTGACTAGTTGTGCTGCTGGCAGGAATTTAATTAGTTTTTTTTGCCAAAGTGTACTGCCACAGGTCATATTCAACAGGTGTTGCACATTCTGAAACTCCTCAGTTATTCTGCGCTCTGGCACACTCAGACAAGAGTGCTCTGAAATCGGAGTAGATGGCCAGAGTGAATTTACAAACGCACCCTATATAACTAACTAATAAGGCTCGAGGTGAAGTGGTATATGGCCAATATACCACGGCTAAGGGCTGCTCATGTTGAATATGACCTGTGGCAACGCACAGCCCGGATACAACCCTTAGCCGTGGTATATTGGCCATATACCACATACCCCTGAGGTGCCTTATTGCTATTATAAACGGGTTACCAATGTAATTAGACCATTCAAATAAATGTTTTAGTCATTCGTATGGTATACGTTCTGATATACCACGGCTTTTAGCCAAGAAGCATTCAGAGCTCGAACGACCCGGTTTATAGTATACTGTATATCAGGGCCTTACTTTACACAATATAATACGCAGTATATCAGGGCCTTACTTTACACAATATAATACACAGTATATACCCTATCAAATATACAGTATAAAGACCTAACTTACAATTTTATAATATACAGTATATAAGGGCCTAATTTTACACTATATAATCTACAGTATAAAGGCCTAACTTTACACTATATAATCTACAGTATAAAGGCCTAACTTTACATGATATAATTAACAGTATATCAGGGCCTTACTTTACACTATATAGTATACAGTATAAATACCTAACTTTACACTGTATCTTATACGATATATCAGGGCCTTACTTTACACTATATAATATACAGTATAAAGGCCTAACTTTACATGATATTATTAGCAGTATATAAACTTTACACTATATAGTATACTGTATAAAGACCTAACTTTACACTGTATCTTATACGATATATCAGGGCCTTACTTTACACTATATAATATACAGTATATCAGGGCCTAACTTTACATTATATAATATACAATATATCAGGGCTTAACTTTACACAATATAACATACAGTATAAAGTCCTAACTCTACATTATATAATATACAATATATAACTTTACACACTGAACCAAAATATAAACACAACATGTAAAGTGTTGGTCCAACGTTTCATGAGTTGAAATAAAAGATCCCAGAAATGTTCCATACGCACAAAAAGGTTATTTCACTCATATTTTGGGCACAAATTTGTTTACATCCCTGTTTGTGAGCATTTCTCCTTTGCCAAGATAATCCACCCAACTGAGAGGTGTGGCATATCAAGAAGCTGATTAAATAGGATGACCATTACACAGGTGCACCTTGTGCTGGGGACAATAAAAGGCAACTCTAAAATGTGCAGTTTTGTCACAAAACACTACGCCACAGATGTCATACTTTTTGAGGGTGCGTGAAATTGGCATTCTGACTGCAGGAATGTCCACCAGAGCTGTTGCCAGATAATTGAATGTTAATTTCTCTACCATAAGCCGCCTCCAACATTTTATACACGGTCCTAAATATACACGGCCCTAAATATACACGGTCCTAAATATACACGGCCCTAAATATACACGGCCCTAAATATACACGGCCCTAAATATACACGGTGCTAAATATACACGGCCCTAAATATACACGGCCCTAAATATAACACGGCCCTAAATATTCACGGCCCTAAATATACACGGCCCTAAATATACACGGCCCTAAATATACACGGCCCTAAATATACACGGCCCTAAATATACACGGCCCTAAATATACACGGCCCTAAATATACACGGTCCTAAATATACACGGCCCTAAATATACACGGCCCTAAATATACACGGCCCTAAATATACACGGCCCTAAATATACACGGCCCTAAATATACACGGCCCTAAATATACACGGTCCTAAATATACACGGCCCTAAATATACACGGCCCTAAATATACACGGCCCTAAATATACACGGCCCTAAATATACACGGCCCTAAATATACACGGCCCTAAATATACACGGCCCTAAATATACACGGTCCTAAATATACACGGTCCTAAATATACACGGTCCTAAATACCCATGAAAACTAGGCTTCAGAGCCCATTAAGGTCCTGATAGAGGTGGTCAGTAAGGCACTGTTACATTTACTGTTACATTTACTGTTACCTTTACTGTTATCACTGTTACCACAGTGATACTGTGACCTTACCTTAGACCCAGTGTGTCTCTGATGTTCCTAGGTCCCTGGTAGTCAAGGTCAGGGTCCCAGTCTGTTACATGCATTACAGCTAAACACTGACCTGGATGGATAACTGACTGGCTGACTGACTGGCTGGCAAACTGGCTGACTGGATAGCTGAGTGGCTGGCTGACTGGCTAGCTGGATGGCTGACTGACTGGATAGCTGGCTGGCTGGATAACTGACTGGCTGGCTGACTGGATAGCTGGCTGACTGGATAGCTGGCTGACTGGCTGGCTGACTGGATAGCTGGCTGGCTGGATAACTGACTGGCTGGCTGACTGGATAGCTGGCTGACTGGCTGGCTGACTGGCTGGCTGACTGGCTGGCTGACTGGTTGGCTGACTGTCCAGCTGGCTAATTGACTGGCTAGTTGACTGACTGGCTGACTGACTAGCTGACTGACTGAATTAATGACTGGCTGACTGACTGGATTAATGACTAGCTGACTGACTGGCTGACTGACTAGCTGACTGACTAGCTGACTGACTGAATTAATGACTAGCTGACTGACTGAATTAATGACTGGCTGACTGACTGGCTGGCTGGCTGGCTGAATTAATGACTGGCTGACTGACTAGCTGACTGACTGGCTGACTGACTAGCTGACTGACTAGCTGACTGACTGAATTAATGACTAGCTGACTGACTGAATTAATGACTGGCTGACTGACTGGCTGGCTGGCTGAATTAATGACTGGCTGACTGACTAGCTGACTGACTGGCTGACTGACTAGCTGACTGACTGGCTGGCTGACTGACTAGCTGACTGACTAGCTGACTGACTGAATTAATAACTGGGTTGTGTTTGTTTTATCTGAAGGGTCACAAAAACATCTAACAGTCTTTAGTCGATGGGTTTCCCTATGGGCTCTGGTCCAAAGTAGTGCCCTAAATAGGGAATAGTCTGTCATTTGGGATGCAGCCTCTGTTTCCTCTTTCTGGGTCTAAACCCATAGACGACATAGAAATAGATGGTGATCCTCAGACCCTGGTTGTCATTATGACAAGCCAGCGGAGGAGAATATACAAGGACACACAACTAAGTTGTTGATTGGTCATTGATCGTGTATTACGCTGGCATGGGAATTGGTGAATGAGAGAAGTGAAATGTAAAAGACCAAGCGGGCTTTCAGTATGTTGGAACCCGCTTTAGTCTGTCCAGACGTCTCGCTAGACCAGTCTGTTGTGGTGGCATCAGATCCATGACATCATAGGTTGTAGTTGAGCCACCAGTTCAGCACCTGACTGACACCTTGTGGACAACACAGTACTGTCTCCAGAAAACATCATGGGTACAACATCATGGGTACAAGCAGAAATCAATTAGAATATTGTAGAAGTAGTCTTGGACCTGGTGGTGTATCTGTTCCCATAGTAATAGTCTAGGACCTGGTGGTGGTGTATCTGTTCCCATAGTAACAGTCTAGGACCTGGTGGTGTATCTGTTCCCATAGTAATAGTCTAGGACCTGGTGGTGGTGTATCTGTTCCCATAGTAATAGTCTAGGACCTGGTGGTGTATCTGTTCCCATAGTAATAGTCTTGGACCTGGTGGTGTATCTGTTCCCATAGTAATAGTCTAGGACCTGGTGGTGGTGTATCTGTTCCCATAGTAATAGTCTAGGACCTGGTGGTGTATCTGTTCCCATAGTAATAGTCTAGGACCTGGTGGTGTATCTGTTCCCATAGTAATAGTCTAGGACCTGGTGGTGTATCTGTTCCCATAGTAATAGTCTAGGACCTGGTGGTGTATCTGTTCCCATAGAAATAGTCTAGGACCTGGTGGTGGTGTATCTGTTCCCATAGTAATAGTCTAGGACCTAGTGGTGTATCTGTTCCCATAGTAATAGTCTAGGACCTGGTGGTGTATCTGTTCCCATAGTAATAGTCTAGGACCTGGTGGTGTATCTGTTCCCATAGTAATAGTCTAGGACCTGGTGGTGGTGTATCTGTTCCCATAGTAATAGTCTAGGACCTGGTGGTGGTGTATCTGTTCCCATAGTAATAGTCTAGGACCTGGTGGTGTATCTGTTCCCATAGTAATAGTCTAGGACCTGGTGGTGGTGTATCTGTTCCCATAGTAATAGTCTAGGACCTGGTGGTGTATCTGTTCCCATAGTAATAGTCTAGGACCTGGTGGTGTATCTGTTCCCATAGTAATAGTCTAGGACCTGGTGGTGGTGTATCTGTTCCCATAGTAATAGTCTAGGACCTGGTGGTGGTGTATCTGTTCCCATAGTAATAGTCTAGGACCTGGTGGTGGTGTATCTGTTCCCATAGTAATAGTCTAGGACCTGGTGGTGTATCTGTTCCCATAGTAATAGTCTAGGACCTGGTGGTGTATCTGTTCCCATAGTAATAGTCTAGGACCTGGTGGTGGTGTATCTGTTCCCATAGTAATAGTCTAGGACCTGGTGGTGTATCTGTTCCCATAGTAATAGTCTAGGACCTGGTGGTGTATTTGTTCCCATAGTAATAGTCTAGGACCTGGTGGTGGTGTATCTGTTCCCATAGTAATAGTCTAGGACCTGGTGGTGTATCTGTTCCCATAGTAATAGTCTAGGACCTGGTGGTGTATCTGTTCCCATAGTAATAGTCTAGGACCTGGTGGTGTATCTGTTCTCATAGTAATAGTCTAGGACCTGGTGGTGGTGTATCTGTTCCCATAGTAATAGTCTAGGACCTGGTGGTGTATCTTTTCCCATAGTAATAGTCTAGGACCTGGTGGTGTATCTGTTCCCATAGTAATAGTCTAGGACCTGGTGGTGTATCTGTTCCCATAGTAATAGTCTATGACCTGGTGGTGGTGTATCTGTTCCCATAGTAATAGTCTAGGACCTGGTGGTGGTGTATCTGTTCCCATAGTAATAGTCTAGGACCTGGTGGTGTATCTGTTCCCATAGTAATAGTCTAGGACCTGGTGGTGGTGTATCTGTTCCCATAGTAATAGTCTAGGACCTGGTGGTGGTGTATCTGTTCCCATAGTAATAGTCTAGGACCTGGTGGTGGTGTATCTGTTCCCATAGTAATAGTCTAGGACCTGGTGGTGTATCTGTTCCCATAGTAATAGTCTAGGACCTGGTGGTGTATCTGTTCCCATAGTAATAGTCTAGGACCTGGTGGTGTATCTGTTCCCATAGTAATAGTCTAGGACCTGGTGGTGTATCTGTTCCCATAGTAATAGTCTAGGAGCAGGTGGTGGTGTATCTGTTCCCATAGTAATAGTCTAGGACCTGGTGGTGTATCTGTTCCCATAGTAATAGTCTAGGACCTGGTGGTGTATCTGTTCCCATAGTAATAGTCTAGGACCTGGTGGTGTATCTGTTCCCATAGTAATAGTCTAGGACCTGGTGGTGTATCTGTTCCCATAGTAATAGTCTAGGACCTGGTGGTGGTGTATCTGTTCCCATAGTAATAGTCTAGGACCTGGTGGTGGTGTATCTGTTCCCATAGTAATAGTCTAGGACCTGGTGGTGTATCTGTTCCCATAGTAAATGTCTAGGACCGGGTGGTGTATCTGTTCCCATAGTAATAGTCTAGGACCTGGTGGTGGTGTATCTGTTCCCATAGTAACAGTCTAGGACCTGGTGGTGGTGTATCTGTTCCCATAGTAATAGTCTAGGACCTGGTGGTGTATCTGTTCCCATAGTAATAGTCTAGGACCTGGTGGTGGTGTATCTGTTCCCATAGTAATAGTCTAGGACCTGGTGGTGTATCTGTTCCCATAGTAATAGTCTAGGACCTGGTGGTGTATCTGTTCCCATAGTAATAGTCTAGGACCTGGTGGTGTATCTGTTCCCATAGTAACAGTCTAGGACCTGGTGGTGGTGTATCTGTTCCCATAGTAATAGTCTAGGACATGGTGGTGTATCTGTTCCCATAGTAATAGTCTAGGACCTGGTGGTGGTGTATCTGTTCCCATAGTAATAGTCTAGGACCTGGTGGTGTATCTGTTCCCATAGTAATAGTCTAGGACCTGGTGGTGGTGTATCTGTTCCTATAGTAATAGTCTAGGACCTGGTGGTGTATCTGTTCCCATAGTAATAGTCTAGGACCTGGTGGTGTATCTGTTCCCATAGTAATAGTCTAGGACCTGGTGGTGGTGTATCTGTTCCTATAGTAATAGTCTAGGACCTGGTGGTGTATCTGTTCCCATAGTAATTGTCTAGGACCTGGTGGTGTATCTGTTCCCATAGTAATAGTCTAGGACCTGGTGGTGTATCTGTTCCCATAGTAATAGTCTAGGACCTGGTGGTGTATCTGTTCTCATAGTAATAGTCTAGGACCTGGTGGTGTATCTGTTCCCATAGTAATAGTCTAGGACCTGGTGGTGGTGTATCTGTTCCCATAGTAATAGTCTAGGACCTGGTGGTGTATCTGTTCCCATAGTAATAGTCTAGGACCTGGTGGTGTATCTGTTCCCATAGTAATAGTCTAGGACCTGGTGGTGGTGTATCTGTTCCCATAGTAATAGTCTAGGACCTGGTGGTGTATCTGTTCCCATAGTAATAGTCTAGGACCTGGTGGTGGTGTATCTGTTCCCATAGTAATAGTCTAGGACCTGGTGGTGGTGTATCTGTTCCCATAGTAATAGTCTAGGACCTGGTGGTGTATCTGTTCCCATAGTAATAGTCTAGGACCTGGTGGTGTATCTGTTCCCATAGTAATAGTCTAGGACCTGGTGGTGTATCTGTTCCCATAGTAATAGTCTATGACCTGGTGGTGGTGTATCTGTTCCCATAGTAATAGTCTAGGACCTGGTGGTGGTGTATCTGTTCCCATAGTAATAGTCTAGGACCTGGTGGTGTATCTGTTCCCATAGTAATAGTCTAGGACCTGGTGGTGGTGTATCTGTTCCCATAGTAATAGTCTAGGACCTGGTGGTGGTGTATCTGTTCCCATAGTAATAGTCTAGGACCTGGTGGTGGTGTATCTGTTCCCATAGTAATAGTCTAGGACCTGGTGGTGTATCTGTTCCCATAGTAATAGTCTAGGACCTGGTGGTGTATCTGTTCCCATAGTAATAGTCTAGGACCTGGTGGTGTATCTGTTCCCATAGTAATAGTCTAGGACCTGGTGGTGTATCTGTTCCCATAGTAATAGTCTAGGAGCAGGTGGTGGTGTATCTGTTCCCATAGTAATAGTCTAGGACCTGGTGGTGTATCTGTTCCCATAGTAATAGTCTAGGACCTGGTGGTGTATCTGTTCCCATAGTAATAGTCTAGGACCTGGTGGTGTATCTGTTCCCATAGTAATAGTCTAGGACCTGGTGGTGTATCTGTTCCCATAGTAATAGTCTAGGACCTGGTGGTGGTGTATCTGTTCCCATAGTAATAGTCTAGGACCTGGTGGTGGTGTATCTGTTCCCATAGTAATAGTCTAGGACCTGGTGGTGTATCTGTTCCCATAGTAAATGTCTAGGACCGGGTGGTGTATCTGTTCCCATAGTAATAGTCTAGGACCTGGTGGTGGTGTATCTGTTCCCATAGTAACAGTCTAGGACCTGGTGGTGGTGTATCTGTTCCCATAGTAATAGTCTAGGACCTGGTGGTGTATCTGTTCCCATAGTAATAGTCTAGGACCTGGTGGTGGTGTATCTGTTCCCATAGTAATAGTCTAGGACCTGGTGGTGTATCTGTTCCCATAGTAATAGTCTAGGACCTGGTGGTGTATCTGTTCCCATAGTAATAGTCTAGGACCTGGTGGTGTATCTGTTCCCATAGTAACAGTCTAGGACCTGGTGGTGGTGTATCTGTTCCCATAGTAATAGTCTAGGACATGGTGGTGTATCTGTTCCCATAGTAATAGTCTAGGACCTGGTGGTGGTGTATCTGTTCCCATAGTAATAGTCTAGGACCTGGTGGTGTATCTGTTCCCATAGTAATAGTCTAGGACCTGGTGGTGGTGTATCTGTTCCTATAGTAATAGTCTAGGACCTGGTGGTGTATCTGTTCCCATAGTAATAGTCTAGGACCTGGTGGTGTATCTGTTCCCATAGTAATAGTCTAGGACCTGGTGGTGGTGTATCTGTTCCTATAGTAATAGTCTAGGACCTGGTGGTGTATCTGTTCCCATAGTAATTGTCTAGGACCTGGTGGTGTATCTGTTCCCATAGTAATAGTCTAGGACCTGGTGGTGTATCTGTTCCCATAGTAATAGTCTAGGACCTGGTGGTGTATCTGTTCTCATAGTAATAGTCTAGGACCTGGTGGTGTGTCTGTTCCCATAGTAATAGTCTAGGACCTGGTGGTGGTGTATCTGTTCCCATAGTAATAGTCTAGGACCTGGTGGTGTATCTGTTCCCATAGTAATAGTCTAGGACCTGGTGGTGTATCTGTTCCCATAGTAATAGTCTAGGACCTGGTGGTGGTGTATCTGTTCCCATAGTAATAGTCTAGGACCTGGTGGTGTATCTGTTCCCATAGTAATAGTCTAGGACCTGGTGGTGGTGTATCTGTTCCCATAGTAATAGTCTAGGACCTGGTGGTGGTGTATCTGTTCCCATAGTAATAGTCTAGGACCTGGTGGTGTATCTGTTCCCATAGTAATAGTCTAGGACCTGGTGGTGTATCTGTTCCCATAGTAATAGTCTAGGACCTGGTGGTGTATCTGTTCCCATAGTAATAGTCTAGGACCTGGTGGTGTATCTGTTCCCATAGTAATAGTCTAGGACCTGGTGGTGTATCTGTTCCCATAGTAATAGTCTAGGACCTGCTGGTGGTGTATCTGTTCCCATAGTAATAGTCTAGGACCTGGTGGTGTATCTGTTCCCATAGTAATAGTCTAGGACCTGGTGGTGTATCTGTTCCTATAGTAATAGTCTAGGACCTGGTGGTGGTGTATCTGTTCCCATAGTAATAGTCTAGGACCTGGTGGTGTATCTGTTCCCATAGTAATAGTCTAGGACCTGGTGGTGGTGTATCTGTTCCCATAGTAATAGTCTAGGACCTGGTGGTGGTGTATCTGTTCCCATAGTAATAGTCTAGGACCTGGTGGTGTATCTGTTCCCATAGTAATAGTCTAGGACCTGGTGGTGGTGTATCTGTTCCCATAGTAATAGTCTAGGACCTGGTGGTGTATCTGTTCCCATAGTAATAGTCTAGGACCTGGTGGTGTATCTGTTCCCATAGTAATAGTCTAGGACCTGGTGGTGGTGTATCTGTTCCCATAGTAATAGTCTAGGACCTGGTGGTGGTGTATCTGTTCCCATAGTAATAGTCTAGGACCTGGTGGTGGTGTATCTGTTCCCATAGTAATAATCTAGGACCTGGTGTAGTGTATCTGTTCCCATAGTAATAGTCTAGGACCTGGTGGTGTATCTGTTCCCATAGTAATAGTCTAGGACCTGGTGGTGTATCGGTTCCCATAGTAATAGTCTAGGACCTGGTGGTGGTGTATCTGTTCCCATAGTAATAGTCTAGGACCTGGTGGTGTATCTGTTCCCATAGTAATAGTCTAGGACCTGGTGGTGGTGTATCTGTTCCCATAGTAATAGTCTAGGACCTGGTGGTGTATCTGTTCCCATAGTAATATGATTGAGTGTAGTCTGGCCCAGGAGTGTGAAGGTGAACGGAAAGGCTCTGGAGCAACGAACCGCCCTTGCTGTCTCTGCCAGGCCGGTTCCCCTCTCTCCACTGGGATTCTCTGCCTCTAACCCTGTTACAGGGGCTGAGTCACTGGCTTGCTGGTGCTCTTTCATGCCGTCCCTAGGAGGGGTGCGTCACTTGAGTGGGTTGAGTTACTGACGTGATCTTCCTGTCTGGGTTGGCGCCCCCCCTTGGCTTGTGCTGTGGTGGAGACCTTTGTGGGTTATACTCGGCCTTGTCTCAGGATTGTAATGTTGGTGGTTGAGGATTTCCCTCTAGTGGTCCGGGGGCTGTGCTTTGGCAAAGTGGGTGGGGTTATATCCTTCCTGTTTGGCCCTGTCCGGGGGTTTCTTCGGATGGGGCCACAGTGTCTCCTGACCGCTCCTGTCTCAGCCTCCAGTATTTATGCTGCAGTAGTTTATGTGTCGGGGGGCTAGGGTCAGTTGGTTACCTGGAGTACTTCTCCTGTCTTATCCAGTGTCCTGTGTGAATTTAAGTATGCTCTCTCTAATTCTCTCGTTCTCTCTTTCTCTCTGAGAACCTGAGCCCTAGGACCATATGTCAGGACTACCGGGCATGATGACACCTTGCTGTCCCCAGTCCGCCTGGCCTTGCTGCTATTCCAGTTTCAACTGTTCTGTCTGCGGTTACGGAACCCCTACCTGTCCCAGACCTGCTGTTTTCAACTCTTAATGATCGGCTATGAAAAGCCAACTGAGATTTATTCCTGATTATTATTTGACCATGCTTGTCATTTATGAACATTTTGAAAATCTTGGCGCTCTCTAATTTTCTCCTTCTCTCTTTCTTTCTCTCGGAGGACCTGAGCCCTAGGACCATACGTCGGGACTACCGGCCGTGGTGACTCCTTGCTGTCCCCAGTCCGCCTGGCCTTGCTGCTATTCCAGTTTCAACTGTTCTGCCTGCGGTTATGGAACCCCTACCTGTCCCAGACCTGCTGTTTTCAACTCTTAATGATCGGCTATGAAAAGCCAACTGAGATTTATTCCTGATTATTATTTGACCATGCTTGTCATTTATGAACATTTTGAAAATCTTGGCTCTCTCTAATTTTCTCCTTCTCTCTTTCTTTCTCTCGGAGGACCTGGGCCCTAGGACCATGCGTCGGGACTGCCGCCCGTGGTGACTCCTTGCTGTCCCCAGTCCGCCTGGCCTTGCTGCTATTCCAGTTTCAGCTGTTCTGCCTGCGGTTATGGAACCGCCACCTGTCCCAGACCTGTTGTTTTTCAACTCTTGATGATCGGCTATGAAAAGCCAACTGAAAATTATTCATGATTATTATTTGACCATGCTTGTCACTTATGAACATTTTTGAACATCTTGGCATAGTTCTGTTATAATCTCCACCCGGCACAGCCAGAAGAGGACTGGCCACCCCTCATAGCCTGGTTCCTCTCTAGGTTTCTTCCTAGGTTTTGGCCTTTCTAGGGAGTTTTTCCTAGCCACCGTGCTTCTACACCTGCATTACTAGCTGTTTGGGGTTTTAGGCTGGGTGTCTGTACAGCACTTCGAGATATTAGCTGATGTACGAAGGGCTATATATAAAAATAAAATAAAAAAATAAAATAAAATTGATTAATAGTCTAGGACCTGGTGGTGGTGTATCTGTTCTCATAGTAATAGTCTAGGACCTGGTGGTGTATCTGTTCCCATAGTAATAGTCTAGGACCTGGTGGTGGTGTATCTGTTCCCATAGTAATAGTCTAGGACCTGGTGGTGTATCTGTTCCCATAGTAATAGTCTGGGACCTGGTGGTGTATCTGTTCCCATAGTAATAGTCTAGGACCTGGTGGTGGTGTATCTGTTCCCATAGTAATAGTCTAGGACCTAGTGGTGTATCTGTTCCCATAGTAATAGTCTAGGACCTGGTGGTGGTGTATCTGTTCCCATAGTAATAGTCTAGGACCTGGTGGTGTATCTGTTCCCATAGTAATAGTCTAGGACCTGGTGGTGGTGTATCTGTTCCCATAGTAATAGTCTAGGACATGGTGGTGTATCGGTTCCCATAGTAATAGTCTAGGACCTGGTGGTGGTGTATCTGTTCCCATAGTAATAGTCTAGGACCTGGTGGTGTATCTGTTCCCATAGTAATAGTCTAGGACCTGGTGGTGGTGTATCTGTTCCCATAGTAATAGTCTAGGACCTGGTGGTGTATCTGTTCCCATAGTAATAGTCTAGGACCTGGTGGTGGTGTATCTGTTCTCATAGTAATAGTCTAGGACCTGGTGGTGTATCTGTTCCCATAGTAATAGTCTAGGACCTGGTGGTGGTGTATCTGTTCCCATAGTAATAGTCTAGGACCTGGTGGTGGTGTATCTGTTCCCATAGTAATAGTCTAGGACCTGGTGGTGGTGTATCTGTTCCCATAGTAATAGTCTAGGACCTGGTGGTGTATCTGTTCCCATAGTAATAGTCTAGGACCTGGTGGTGTATCTGTTCCCATAGTAATAGTCTAGGACCTGGTGGTGTATCTGTTCCCATAGTAATAGTCTAGGACCTGGTGGTGTATCTGTTCCCATAGTAATAGTCTAGGACCTGGTGGTGTATCTGTTCCCATAGTAATAGTCTAGGACCTGGTGGTGTATCTGTTCCCATAGTAATAGTCTAGGACCTGGTGGTGGTGTATCTGTTCCCATAGTAATAGTCTAGGACCTGGTGGTGTATCTGTTCCCATAGTAATAATTTAGGACCTGGTGGTAGTGTATCTGTTCCCATAGTAATAGTCTAGGACCTGGTGGTGTATCTGTTCCCATAGTAATAGTCTAGGACCTGGTGGTGTATCTGTTCCCATAGTAATAGTCTAGGACCTGGTGGTGGTGTATCTGTTCCCATAGTAATAGTCTAGGACCTGGTGGTGTATCTGTTCCCATAGTAATAGTCTAGGACCTGGTGGTGGTGTATCTGTTCCCATAGTAATAGTCTAGGACCTGGTGGTGGTGTATCTGTTCCCATAGTAATAGTCTAGGACCTGGTGGTGTATCTGTTCCCATAGTAATAGTCTAGGACCTGATGGTGGTGTATCTGTTCCCATAGTAATAGTCTAGGACCTGGTGGTGTATCTGTTCCCATAGTAATAGTCTAGGACCTGGTGGTGGTGTATCTGTTCCCATAGTAATAGTCTAGGACCTGGTGGTGTATCTGTTCCCATAGTAATAGTCTAGGACCTGGTGGTGGTGTATCTGTTCCCATAGTAATAGTCTAGGACCTGGTGGTGTATCTGTTCCCATAGTAATAGTCTAGGACCTGGTGGTGGTGTATCTGTTCCCATAGTAATAGTCTAGGACCTGGTGGTGTATCTGTTCCCATAGTAATAGTCTAGGACCTGGTGGTGGTGTATCTGTTCCCATAGTAATAGTCTAGGACCTGGTGGTGGTGTATCTGTTCCCATAGTAATAGTCTAGGACCTGGTGGTGTATCTGTTCCCATAGTAATAGTCTAGGACCTGGTGGTGGTGTATCTGTTCCCATAGTAATAGTCTAGGACCTGGTGGTGTATCTGTTCCCATAGTAATAGTCTAGGACCTGGTGGTGTATCTGTTCCCATAGTAATAGTCTAGGACCTGGTGGTGGTGTATCTGTTCCCATAGTAATAGTCTAGGACCTGGTGGTGTATCTGTTCCAATAGTAATAGTCTAGGACATGGTGGTGTATCTGTTCCCATAGTAATAGTCTAGGACCTGGTGGTGTATTTGTTCCCATAGTAATAGTCTAGGACCTGGTGGTGTATCTGTTCCCATAGTAATAGTCTAGGACCTGGTGGTGTATCTGTTCCCATAGTAATAGTCTAGGACCTGGTGGTGTATCTGTTCCCATAGTAATAGTCTAGGACCTGGTGGTGTATTTGTTCCCATAGTAATAGTCTAGGACATGGTGGTGTATCTGTTCCCATAGTAATAGTCTAGGACCTGGTGGTGTATCTGTTCCCATAGTAATAGTCTAGGACCTGGTGGTGTATCTGTTCCCATAGTAATAGTCTAGGACCTGGTGGTGTATTTGTTCCCATAGTAATAGTCTAGGACCTGGTGGTGGTGTATCTGTTCCAATAGTAATAGTCTAGGACCTGGTGGTGTATCTGTTCCCATAGTGATAGTCTAGGACCTGGTGGTGTATCTGTTCCCATAGTAATAGTCTAGGACCTGGTGGTGTATCTGTTCCCATAGTAATAGTCTAGGACCTGGTGGTGGTGTATCTGTTCCCATAGTAATAGTCTAGGACCTGGTGGTGTATCTGTTCCCATAGTAATAGTCTAGGACCTGGTGGTGGTGTATCTGTTCCCATAGTAGTCTTGGACATGGTGGTGTATCTGTTCCCATAGTAATAGTCTAGGACCTGGTGGTGTATCTGTTCCCATAGTAATAGTCTAGGACCTGGTGGTGTATCTGTTCCCATAGTAATAGTCTAGGACCTGGTGGTGTATCTCTTCCCATAGTAATAGTCTAGGACCTGGTGGTGGTGTATCTGTTCCCATAGTAATAGTCTAGGACCTGGTGGTGGTGTATCTGTTCCCATAGTAATAGTCTAGGACCTGGTGGTGTATCTGTTCCCATAGTAATAGTCTAGGACCTGGTGGTGTATCTGTTCCCATAGTAATAGTCTAGGACCTGGTGGTGGTGTATCTGTTCCCATAGTAATAGTCTAGGACCTGGTAGTGTATCTGTTCCCATAGTAATAGTCTAGGACCTGGTGGTGGTGTATCTGTTCCCATAGTAATAGTCTAGGACCTGGTGGTGGTGTATCTGTTCCCATAGTAATAGTCTAGGACCTGGTGGTGTATCTGTTCCCATAGTAATAGTCTAGGACCTGGTGGTGTATCTGTTCCCATAGTAATAGTCTAGGACCTGGTGGTGTATCTGTTCCCATAGTAATAGTCTAGGACCTGGTAGTGTATCTGTTCCCATAGTAATAGTCTAGGACCTGGTGGTGGTGTATCTGTTCCCATAGTAATATCACGGGGATCTGGGCCTGTTCACGAGAAAGCAGAATATCGTTCGTGTCGGGCTCGTCAGCCTCGTTAAAGGGAAAAAAGGATTCTGCCAGTCCGTGGTGAGTAATCGCAGTCCTGATGTCCAGAAGTTATTTTCGTTCATAAGAGACAGTAACATTACATTATGTACAAAATAAGTTAAAAAATAAGTTACAAACAATGCAAATAAACAAACAAAAAACACAATTAGTTGGGGACACGTAGAACGTCAGCCTTCTTCTCCGGCGCCATTAAAGGGTTGAGGGTTTGAATGGTGCCCCTGAAGAGTCCATTGTGGTGGATAGACCTTCACTGCAGGCTGCAGGGGTTGCCTTTCACCAGCAGAACCCAGATATTTTAAAGGTTAAGAAGGTGGACTTTGAGGCAGAGAGTGTGGTGTGTACCAGAGGCAGGGTGTGTGGTGTGTACCAGAGGCAGGGTGTGTGGTGTGTACCAGAGGCAGGGTGTGTGGTGTGTACCAGAGGCAGAGAGTGTGGTGTGTACCAGAGGCAGAGAGTGTGGTGTGTATCAGAGGCAGAGAGTGTGGTGTGTACCAGAGGCAGAGAGTATGGTGTGTACCAGAGGCAGGGAGTGTGGTGTGTACCAGAGGCTGGGTGTGTACCAGAGGCAGGGTGTGTGGTGTGTATCAGAGGCAGAGAGTGTGGTGTGTACCAGAGGCAGAGAGTGTGGTGTGTACCAGAGGCAGAGAGTTTGGTGTGTACCAGAGGCAGAGAGTATGGTGTGTACCAGAGGCTGGGTGTGTGGTGTGTACCAGAGGCAGAGAGTGTGGTGTGTACCAGAGGCAGGGTGTGTGGTGTGTACCAGAGGCAGGGAGTGTGGTGTGTACCAGAGGCAGAGAGTGTGGTGTGTACCAGAGGCAGGGAGTGTGGTGTGTACCAGAGGCAGGGAGTGTGGTGTGTACCAGAGGCAGAGAGTGTGGTGTGTACCAGAGGCAGAGAGTTTGGTGTGTACCAGAGGCAGAGAGTGTGGTGTGTACCAGAGGCAGAGAGTGTGGTGTGTACCAGAGGCAGGGTGTGTGGTGTGTACCAGAGGCAGAGAGTTTGGTGTGTACCAGAGGCAGAGAGTGTGGTGTGTACCAGAGGCAGAGAGTGTGGTGTGTACCAGAGGCAGGGAGTGTGGTGTGTACCAGAGGCAGGGAGTGTACCAGAGGCAGGGAGTGTGGTGTGTACCAGAGGCAGGGAGTGTACCAGAGGCAGGGTGTGTGGTGTGTACCAGAGGCAGGGAGTGTGGTGTGTACCAGAGGCAGGGTGTGTACCAGAGGCAGGGTGTGTGGTGTGTACCAGAGGCAGGGAGTGTGGTGTGTACCAGAGGCAGGGTGTGTGGTGTGTACCAGAGGCAGGGTGTGTACCAGAGGCAGGGTGTGTGGTGTGTACCAGAGGCAGGGTGTGGTGTGTACCAGAGGCAGGGTGTGGTGTGTACCAGAGGCAGGGTGTGTACCAGAGGCAGGGTGTGTGGTGTGTACCAGAGGCAGGGTGTGTGGTGTGTACCAGAGGCAGGGTGTGTGGTGTGTACCTCCAATAAAGTTGATTTGCCAGACATTGGTGTCCTATTGGCTAGATATGATTGTAGGGAGATTTTAATTTAACATTGAGCTTCATCCAGTGCCATACTATGGGGTGACTATAATGGTAGGCTACAGTATCTCTGGTCTGTTCAGGATAAATATATGGCAGAACATCCCGGAGGTCTATTTCTATAGGCACAAGCACTGTTCCTGACACAAACTGTTGTTGGCAGAGAGAACATTTGGCAGGGTTAAAGCTTAGTTCCTGCAATTCTACAAATTTTGTCATTGCAGAGAAAATGTTACAGTTTTATAACAGTGGTGTAAAGTACTTAAGTAAAAATACTTTGAAATACAGTACTACTTATGTAGTTTTTGGGGTATTTATATTTTGGACAACTTTTACTTTTACTTGACCACATTCCTAAAGAAAATAATGTACTTTTTACTCCATACATTTCCCCTGACACCCAAATGTACTAGTTACATGTTGAATGCTTAGCAGGACAGGAACATGGTCCAATTCACACACTTATCAAGAGAACGTCCCTGGTCATCCCTACTACCTCTGATCTGGAGGACTCACTAAACAGAGAACATCCCTGGTCATCCCTACTGCCTCTGATCTGGACGACTCACTAAACAGAGAACATCCCTGGTCATCCCTACTGCCTCTGATCTGGACGACTCACTAAACAGAGAACATCCCTGGTCATCCCTACTGCCTCTGATCTGGAGGGCTCACTAAACACAAATGCTTCGTTTGTAAATGATGTCTGAGTGTTTGACTGTGTACCTGTAAAAAAAAATATTTTAAAAAATGGTGCCGTCTGATTTGCCTTTACATAAGGAATTTGAAAGGATTTATACTTTTACTTTTGATACTTAAGTATATTGTATCAATTATATTTACATTTGATACTTACGTATATGTATAACCAAATACGTTTCGACTTTTACTCAAGTAGTATTTTACTGGGTGACTTTCACTTTTACTTGAGTCATTTTCTATGATGGTATCTTTACTTTTACTCAACTATGAGAACTGAGTTATTTTTCCACCACTGGAGGTTACCATGGTAACACTACTGGTTTTAAAGCACATTTTCTTGTAATTCTCTACATTTTTCCATGTCTACTGTGTATTTATGTGATATGAGAGACTCGAACATTACTACAATATCTATGGGCTAAAACGTTAGCTGACATGGGCTAGTTGATCTGGACATGACAAGTTATAAATATCTCTCTAAGGTCTGTAATGACATGACAAGTTATAAATATCTCTGTAAGGTCTGTAATGACATGACAAGTTATAAATATCTCTGTAAGGTCTGTAATGACATGTCAAGTTATAAATATCTCTGTAAGGTCTGTAATGACATGACAAGTTATAAATATCTCCCTAAGGTCTGTAATGACTGACATGACAAGTTATAAATATCTCTCTAAGGTCTGTAATGACATGTCAAGTTATAAATATCTCTGTAAGGTCTGTAATGACATGTCAAGTTATAAATATCTCTCTGAGGTCTGTAATGACATGACAAGTTATAAATATCTCTGTAAGGTCTGTAATGACATGACAAGTAATAAATATCTCTCTAAGGTCTGTAATGACAAGACAAGTTATAAATATCTCTGTAAGGTCTGTAATGACATGACAAGTAATAAATATCTCTCTAAGGTCTGTAATGACATGTCAAGTTATAAATATCTCTCTGAGGTCTGTAATGACATGACAAGTTATAAATATCTCTGTAAGGTCTGTAATGACATGACAAGTAATAAATATCTCTCTAAGGTCTGTAATGACAAGACAAGTTATAAATATCTCTGTAAGGTCTGTAATGACATGACAAGTAATAAATATCTCTCTAAGGTCTGTAATGACATGTCAAGTTATAAATATCTCTCTGAGGTCTGTAATGACATGTCAAGTTATAAATATCTCTCTGAGGTCTGTAATGACATGTCAAGTTATAAATATCTCTCTGAGGTCTGTAATGACATGTCAAGTTATAAATATCTCTCTAAGGTCTGTAATGACATGACAAGTAATAAATATCTCTCTAAGGTCTGTAATGACATGTCAAGTTATAAATATCTCTCTAAGGTCTGTAATGACATGACAAGTTATAAATATCTCTCTAAGGTCTGTAATGACAAGAGGAACTGATGATGCACCACCCAATATAGAAAGTTGACCTTGTCTTTTCTACTATTACAACTTTCACAAGAGGAAGTTGAAAGTCAGACCGAGTTCCTTAACAAAAATACAGTGTTTTTTATTATCTATTTTTTTTTGGGGGGGGGGACCCGGGGGACCCCCACGCCCCTCCAGCTGACCCTGCGTGCCCCCCCACAGGGCGCACCCCACAGTTTGGGAACTATTGGGTAACAGTGTCACAGTGTCTCTGGTCTATTCAGTAGGGCAGCCCCCCCCCCCCCCCCCCCCTGGGTGCACGTTTTTTGGGTGGGCACTACACAGCTGATTCAACTAACCAACTCATCATCAAGCTTTGATTATTTGGGGGTGGGGGGCAGGACCGAGTTTGAGAAACCCTGCCGTAGGGCTCGGTACCGTCGGGAGGGTGTATGTCTATGGTAGACGACAGTGTGTCTGGGTAATGAATACTGAAGTCCATTACGTCATTCAGACAGGTGCTTTTTTTACTTTGTGTTTTCAGACTATACCACAGCAGTCCCTTTTAGCACTGGCAGCATAGCTTTTATAGTTGATGCACACGTCGATAACTTATATTACGCTAACATTTAATTAAATACGCCAATATTCAGTCGCTAGAATAGAATAACATTTGCGCTTTGCAATCGGAGACGGCTGTATATGGGCGGGACTTCCTTGTAGCCAACACTGTTTATTTGTGCGTGTTGCAGAATTAGAAGAGAGATCTTGCACAGAGCAGATAAGAAGGTAAGTTTGACTCGTCGTCTTTTTAAATGTTCGCATTCTACAACGACGTTTAGTCATTTTAAATCGTCCATCTCGACCATTGTACTCTATTATGAATGTCTCCGTTTGACCGTGTTATTGTAAACTGATGGGCAGCAGTCACTTCGGGGATAGTAGCTAACAGCTGATTATGAAAAGCTATAATATGACCATTTTGCAGTCGGTAACTTACCGAGCTACTGCTAGCGGTATATTGGTTACATTCGCGACTGTTGCATTATCGGGAGGTCGGTCGAGGTGACCGCTGTTATTTAGATGTAGTTTGTGCCCGGCAGCCCTCCGATAACTGGTAGGTAGCTACACCATAACTGTCGTACTGTCCGTCGTTTTACTCGTTGCAATATGGTTGTGTGCGGTGCGGCTGTGAGCGGGTTTGCTTTTGAGCAGTCATTTCATATAGATTGTCATTGTTTGTACATTTTAATAAGAGTGCAGTAATAAACACGTTGCGCTACATCATTCTACTGTACAGCGTAGCGATAACACCGGACTAGTAGCTGTCTCTTCTCCAAGCACATAGGCTAGGCGACTGTAATAAGTCACCGACGTGTTTGTAAACAAGCCAAGGAGGGTACATAGTGAAGTGCACGTAGACACGCTACTGGACACTCAACACTGTCTATATCCACCATAGCACTATATTTCACACTGTCTATATCCACCATAACACTATATTTCACACTGTCTATATCCACCACAACACTATATTTCACACTGTCTATATCCACCATAACACTATATTTCACACTGTCTATATCCACCATAACACTATATTTCACACTGTCTATATCCACCATAACACTATATTTCACACTGTCTATATCCACCATAGCACTATATTTCACACTGTCTATATCCACCATAACACTATATTTCACACTGTCTATATCCACCATAACACTATATTTCACACTGTCTATATCCACCATAACACTATATTTCACACTGTCTATATCCACCATAACACTATATTTCACACTGTCTATATCCACCATAACACTATATTTCACACTGTCTATATCCACCATAGCACTATATTTCACACTGTCTATATCCACCATAACACTATATTTCACACTGTCTATATCCACCATAACACTATATTCCACACTGTCTATATCCACCATAACACTATATTTCACACTGTCTATATCCACCATAACACTATATTTCACACTGTCTATATCCACCATAACACTATATTTCACACTGTCTATATCCACCATAACACTATATTTCACACTGTCTATATCCACCATAGCACTATATTTCACACTGTCTATATCCACCATAACACTATATTTCACACTGTCTATATCCACCATAACACTATATTTCACACTGTCTATATCCACCATAACACTATATTTCACACTGTCTATATCCACCATAACACTATATTTCACACTGTCTATATCCACCATAACACTATATTTCACACTGTCTATATCCACCACAACACTATATTTCACACTGTCTATATCCCCCATAACACTATATTTCACACTGTCTATATCCACCATAACACTATATTTCACACTGTCTATATCCACCATAGCACTATATTTCACACTGTCTATATCCACCATAGCACTATATTTCACACTGTCTATATCCCCCATAACACTATATTTCACACTGTCTATATCCACCATAACACTATATTTCACACTGTCTATATCCACCATAGCACTATATTTCACACTGTCTATATCCACCATAGCACTATATTTCACACTGTCTACTGTATATCCACCATAGCACTATATTTCACACTGTCTATATCCACCATAACACTATATTTCACACTGTCTATATCCCCCATAACACTATATTTCACACTGTCTATATCCACCATAACACTATATTTCACACTGTCTATATCCACCATAACACTATATTTCACACTGTCTATATCCACCATAGCACTATATTTCACACTGTCTATATCCACCATAGCACTATATTTCACACTGTCTACTGTATATCCACCATAGCACTATATTTCACACTGTCTATATCCACCATAATACTATATTTCACACTGTCTATATCCCCCATAACACTATATTTCACACTGTCTATATCCACCATAACACTATATTTCACACTGTCTATATCCACCATAACACTATATTTCACACTGTCTACTGTATATCCAACATAACACTATATTTCACACTGTCTATATCCACCATAACACTATATTTCACACTGTCTATATCCACCATAACACTATATTTCACACTGTCTATATCCACCATAACACTATATTTCACACTGTCTACTGTATATCCAACATAACACTATATTTCACACTGTCTATATCCACCATAACACTATATTTCACACTGTCTATATCCACCACAACACTATATTTCACACTGTCTACTGTATATCCACCATAACACTATATTTCACACTGTCTACTGTATATCCACCATAACACTATATTTCACACTGTTTATATCCACCATAACACTATATTTCACACTGTCTATATCCACCATAACACTATATTTCACACTGTCTATATCCACCATAACACTATATTTCACACTGTCTATATCCACCATAACACTATATTTCACACTGTCTATATCCACCATAACACTATATTTCACACTGTCTATATCCACCATAGCACTATATTTCACACTGTCTATATCCACCATAGCACTATATTTCACACTGTATACTGTATATCCACCATAGCACTATATTTCACACTGTCTATATCCACCATAATACTATATTTCACACTGTCTATATCCCCCATAACACTATATTTCACACTGTCTATATCCACCATAACACTATATTTCACACTGTCTATATCCACCATAACACTATATTTCACACTGTCTACTGTATATCCAACATAACACTATATTTCACACTGTCTATATCCACCATAACACTATATTTCACACTGTCTATATCCACCATAACACTATATTTCACACTGTCTATATCCACCATAACACTATATTTCACACTGTCTACTGTATATCCAACATAACACTATATTTCACACTGTCTATATCCACCATAACACTATATTTCACACTGTCTATATCCACCATAACACTATATTTCACACTGTCTACTGTATATCCACCATAACACTATATTTCACACTGTCTATATCCACCATAACACTATATTTCACACTGTCTACTGTATATCCACCATAACACTATATTTCACACTGTCTATATCCACCATAACACTATATTTCACACTGTCTATATCCACCATAGCACTATATTTCACACTGTCTATATCCACCATAACACTATATTTCACACTGTCTACTGTATATCCACCATAACACTATATTTCACACTGTCTATATCCACCATAACACTATATTTCACACTGTCTATATCCACCATAGCACTATATTTCACACTGTCTATATCCACCATAACACTATATTTCACACTGTCTATATCCACCATAACACTATATTTCACACTGTCTATATCCACCATAACACTATATTTCACACTGTCTATATCCACCATAACACTATATTTCACACTGTCTATATCCACCATAACACTATATTTCACACTGTCTATATCCACCATAACACTATATTTCACACTGTCTATATCCACCATAACACTATATTTCACACTGTCTATATCCACCATAACACTATATTTCACACTGTCTATATCCACCATAACACTATATTTCACACTGTCTACTGTATATCCACCATAGCACTATATTTCACACTGTCTATATCCACCATAACACTATATTTCACACTGTCTACTGTATATCCACCATAACACTATATTTCACACTGTCTACTGTATATCCACCATAACACTATATTTCACACTGTCTACTGTATATCCACCATAACACTATATTTCACACTGTCTATATCCACCACAACACTATATTTCACACTGTCTACTGTATATCCACCATAACACTATATTTCACACTGTCTATATCCACCATAACACTATATTTCACACTGTCTACTGTATATCCACCATAACACTATATTTCACACTGTCTACTGTATATCCACCATAACACTATATTTCACACTGTCTATATCCACCACAACACTATATTTCACACTGTCTACTGTATATCCACCATATCACTATATTTCACACTGTCTACTGTATATCCACCATAACACTATATTTCACACTGTCTATATCCACCATAACATTATATTTCACACTGTCTATATCCACCATAACACTATATTTCACACTGTCTATATCCACCATAACACTATATTTCACACTGTCTATATCCACCATAACACTATATTTCACACTGTCTACTGTATATCCACCATAACACTATATTTCACACTGTCTATATCCACCACAACACTATATTTCACACTGTCTACTGTATATCCACCATAACACTATATTTCACACTGTCTACTGTATATCCACCATAACACTATATTTCACACTGTCTATATCCACCATAACACTATATTTCACACTGTCTATATCCACCACAACACTATATTTCACACTGTCTACTGTATATCCACCATAACACTATATTTCACACTGTCTACTGTATATCCACCATAACACTATATTTCACACTGTTTATATCCACCATAACACTATATTTCACACTGTCTATATCCACCATAACACTATATTTCACACTGTCTATATCCACCATAACACTATATTTCACACTGTCTATATCCACCATAACACTATATTTCACACTGTCTATATCCACCATAACACTATATTTCACACTGTCTACTGTATATCCACCATAACACTATATTTCACACTGTCTATATCCACCATAACACTATATTTCACACTCTCTATATCCACCACAACACTATATTTCACACTGTCTACTGTATATCCACCATAACACTATATTTCACACTGTCTACTGTATATCCACCATAACACTATATTTCACACTGTCTATATCCACCATAACACTATATTTCACACTGTCTACTGTATATCCACCATAACACTATATTTCACACTGTCTATATCCACCATAACACTATATTTCACACTGTCTATATCCACCACAACACTATATTTCACACTGTCTACTGTATATCCACCATAACACTATATTTCACACTGTCTATATCCACCATAACACTATATTTCACACTGTCTATATCCACCATAACACTATATTTCACACTGTCTACTGTATATCCACCATAACACTATATTTCACACTGTCTATATCCACCATAACACTATATTTCACACTGTCTATATCCACCATAACACTATATTTCACACTGTCTACTGTATATCCACCATAACACTATATTTCACACTGTCTATATCCACCATAACACTATATTTCACACTGTCTACTGTATATCCACCATAACACTATATTTCACACTGTCTATATCCACCATAACACTATATTTCACACTGTCTATATCCACCATAGCACTATATTTCACACTGTCTATATCCACCATAACACTATATTTCACACTGTCTATATCCACCATAATACTATATTTCACACTGTCTATATCCACCATAGCACTATATTTCACACTGTCTATATCCACCATAATACTATATTTCACACTGTCTATATCCACCATAACACTATATTTCACACTGTCTATATCCACCATAGCACTATATTTCACACTGTCTATATCCACCATAGCACTATATTTCACACTGTCTATATCCACCATAACACTATATTTCACACTGTCTATATCCACCATAACACTATATTTCACACTGTCTATATCCACCATAGCACTATATTTCACACTGTCTATATCCACCATAGCACTATATTTCACACTGTCTATATCCACCATAACACTATATTTCACACTGTCTATATCCACCATAACACTATATTTCACACTGTCTATATCCACCATAACACTATATTTCACACTGTCTATATCCACCATAACACTATATTTCACACTGTCTATATCCACCATAACACTATATTTCACACTGTCTATATCCACCATAACACTATATTTCACACTGTCTATATCCACCATAACACTATATTTCACACTGTCTATATCCACCATAACACTATATTTCACACTGTCTATATCCACCATAACACTATATTTCACACTGTCTATATCCACCATAACACTATATTTCACACTGTCTATATCCACCATAGCACTATATTTCACACTGTCTATATCCACCATAACACTATATTTCACACTGTCTATATCCACCATAACACTATATTTCACACTGTCTATATCCACCATAACACTATATTTCACACTGTCTATATCCACCATAGCACTATATTTCACACTGTCTATATCCACCATAACACTATATTTCACACTGCCTATATCCACCATAACACTATATTTCACACTGTCTATATCCACCATAACACTATATTTCACACTGTCTATATCCACCAAAACACTATATTTCACACTGTCTATATCCACCATAGCACTATATTTCACACTGTCTATATCCACCATAACACTATATTTCACACTGTCTATATCCACCATAACACTATATTTCAAACTGTCTACTGTATATCCACCATAACACTATATTTCACACTGTCTATATCCACCATAGCACTATATTTCACACTGTCTATATCCACCATAACACTATATTTCACACTGTCTATATCCACCATAACACTATATTTCACACCGTCTATATCCACCATAACACTATATTTCACACCGTCTATATCCACCATAGCACTATATTTCACACTGTCTATATCCACCATAACACTATATTTCACACTGTCTATATCCACCATAACACTATATTTCACACTGTCTATATCCACCATAGCACTATATTTCACACTGTCTATATCCACCATAACACTATATTTCACACTGTCTATATCCACCATAGCACTATATTTCACACTGTCTATATCCACCATAATACTATATTTCACACTGTCTATATCCACCATAACACTATATTTCACACCGTCTATATCCACCATAACACTATATTTCACACTGTCTATATCCACCATAGCACTATATTTCACACTGTCTATATCCACCATAACACTATATTTCACACTGTCTATATCCACCATAACACTATATTTCACACTGTCTATATCCACCATAACACTATATTTCACACTGTCTATATCCACCATAGCACTATATTTCACACTGTCTATATCCACCATAACACTATATTTCACACTGTCTATATCCACCATAACACTATATTTCACACTGTCTATATCCACCATAGCACTATATTTCACACTGTCTACTGTATATCCACCATAACACTATATTTCACACTGTCTATATCCACCATAACACTATATTTCACACTGTCTATATCCACCATAACACTATATTTCACACTGTCTATATCCACCACAACACTATATTTCACACTGTCTATATCCACCATAACACTATATTTCACACTGTCTATATCCACCATAGCACTATATTTCACACTGTCTATATCCACCATAACACTATATTTCACACTGTCTATATCCACCACAACACTATATTTCACACTGTCTATATCCACCATAACACTATATTTCACACTGTCTATATCCCCCATAACACTATATTTCACACTGTCTATATCCACCATAGCACTATATTTCACACTGTCTATATCCACCATAGCACTATATTTCACACTGTCTATATCCACCATAGCACTATATTTCACACTGTCTATATCCACCATAACACTATATTTCACACTGCCTATATCCACCATAACACTATATTTCACACTGTCTATATCCACCATAACACTATATTTCACACTGTCTACTGTATATCCACCATAGCACTATATTTCACACTGTCTATATCCACCATAACACTATATTTCACACTGTCTATATCCACCATAGCACTATATTTCACACTGTCTATATCCACCATAACACTATATTTCACACTGCCTATATCCACCATAACACTATATTTCACACTGTCTATATCCACCATAACACTATATTTCACACTGTCTATATCCACCATAGCACTATATTTCACACTGTCTATATCCACCATAGCACTATATTTCACACTGTCTATATCCACCATAACACTATATTTCACACTGTCTATATCCACCATAATACTATATTTCACACTGTCTATATCCACCATAGCACTATATTTCACACTGTCTATATCCACCATAACACTATATTTCACACTGCCTATATCCACCATAACACTATATTTCACACTGCCTATATCCACCATAACACTATATTTCACACTGTCTATATCCACCATAACACTATATTTCACACTGTCTATATCCACCATAACACTATATTTCACACTGTCTATATCCACCATAACACTATATTTCACACTGTCTATATCCACCATAGCACTATATTTCACACTGCCTATATCCACCATAACACTATATTTCACACTGTCTATATCCACCATAGCACTATATTTCACACTGTCTATATCCACCACAGCACTATATTTCACACTGTCTATATCCACCACAACACTATATTTCACACTGTCTATATCCACCATAGCACGGTATTTCACACTGTCTATATCCACCATAACACTATATTTCACACTGTCTATATCCACCATAGCACTATATTTCACACTGTCTACTGTATATCCACCATAACACTATATTTCACACTGTCTATATCCACCATAACACTATATTTCACACTGTCTATATCCACCATAGCACTATATTTCACACTGTCTACTGTATATCCACCATAACACTATATTTCACACTGTCTATATCCACCATAGCACTATATTTCACACTGTCTACTGTATATCCACCATAACACTATATTTCACACTGTCTATATCCACCATAGCACTATATTTCACACTGTCTACTGTATATCCACCATAACACTATATTTCACACTGTCTATATCCACCATAGCACTATATTTCACACTGTCTACTGTATATCCACCATAGCACTATATTTCACACTGCCTATATCCACCATAACACTATATTTCACACTGCCTATATCCACCATAGCACGGTATTTCACACTGTCTATATCCACCATAACACTATATTTCACACTGTCTATATCCACCATAGCACTATATTTCACACTGTCTACTGTATATCCACCATAACACTATATTTCACACTGTCTATATCCACCATAGCACTATATTTCACACTGTCTACTGTATATCCACCATAACACTATATTTCACACTGTCTATATCCACCATAGCACTATATTTCACACTGTCTACTGTATATCCACCATAACACTATATTTCACACTGTCTATATCCACCATAGCACTATATTTCACACTGTCTACTGTATATCCACCATAACACTATATTTCACACTGTCTATATCCACCATAGCACTATATTTCACACTGCCTATATCCACCATAGCACTATATTTCACACTGTCTATATCCACCATAACACTATATTTCACACTGTCTATATCCACCATAACACTATATTTCACACTGCCTATATCCACCATAACACTATATTTCACACTGTCTATATCCACCACAACACTATATTTCACACTGTCTATATCCACCATAGCACTATATTTCACACTGTCTATATCCACCATAACACTATATTTCACACTGCCTATATCCACCATAGCACTATATTTCACACTGTCTATATCCACCATAACACTATATTTCACACTGTCTATATCCACCATAACACTATATTTCACACTGTCTATATCCACCACAACACTATATTTCACACTGTCTATATCCACCATAGCACTATATTTCACACTGTCTATATCCACCATAGCACTATATTTCACACTGTCTATATCCACCATAGCACTATATTTCACACTGTCTATATCCACCATAACACTATATTTCACACTGTCTATATCCACCATAACACTATATTTCACACTGCCTATATCCACCATAACACTATATTTCACACTGCCTATATCCACCATAGCACGGTATTTCACACTGCCTCCTATTGCATGCTTTACACATTGTGTGCGTTTTGTAAATTCACTCTGGCCATCTACTCCGATTTCAGAGCACTCTTGTCTGAGTGTGCCAGAGCGCTGAATAACTGAAGAGTTTACGAACACTCAACACCCGTTGAATATGACCGGTGTCAGTAAACGTCGGCCCAAAAAAAGCGTAATTTAAATTGTTGCCAATAGCACAGTTACATGCCGACCACACCGTTCGCGCTGCGTGCGCTAGCGTTGCAGAATAAATGTACACGTTATTCAACTTCACGCTTGATGCGCTGCAAGTCCCGCGTCTCCCGTATCCTCATTGGTTTTTAGGAGCATATACCCATGTGGGTGATTGACAGATGAACTGAGGTCCACACTCCAGTACGGTTGGTGGTGGTAATGCACCTTTAAAGATGGTTGACAACCGCCATATAAAGTCCACAGAAGAAGAAGCCTGGAGGAGGAGAGATTACTAGAAACTTACTCGGCTTACTCTTTTTATCTGTGGATTAATTGTCGTAGTAGAGGACCTTGTGCATTTCAGGTAAAATAACAACCCAATGTTTATATCCCAGGACAAATTAGCTAGGAACAGCAAGCTAGTTAGCAAAATTGGCACTCCAGAGTGAATTTACAAACACACCCATTATCATTATCCTAACATAACCTCCTGCAGTCTGTATTACAGGGTGGTATGATGTTGTGTAGCGTAATGCTGGGTTGCAGCCCACGAAGAGGAGGAGGCTGCTATCTGGGATGGCTTCTGACCTTAACCCTGACCCTGCCTCTGGCCTCCCTACAGATGGACCACCATGGACACCAAGGTAGGGTCAGGGAGTAGGGGGCAGGGAGCATGGAGCAGGGTCAAGGACCAGGGAGCATGGGGCAGGGTGAAGGACCAGGGAGAATGGGGCAGGGTCAAGGACCAGGGAAAATGGGGTAGGATCAAGGACCAGGGAGAATGGGGCAGGGTCAAGGACCAGGGAGAATGGGGCAGGGTCAAGGACCAGGGAGCATGGGGCAGGGTCAAGGACCAGGGAGAATGGGGCAAGGTCAAGGACCAGGAAGAATGGGGTAGGGTCAAGGACCAGGAAGAATGGGGTAGGGTCAAGGACCAGGAACGAATGGGGTAGGGTCAAGGACCAGGGAGCATGGGGCAGGGTCAATGACCAGGGAGCATGGGGCAGGGAGCATGGGGCAGGGTCAAGGACCAGGAAGAATGGGGTAGGGTCAAGGACCAGAACGAATGGGGTAGGGTCAAGGACCAGGGAGCATGGGGCAGGGTCAATGACCAGGGAGCATGGGGCAGGGAGCATGTACCCAGGGAGCATGGGGCAGGGTCAAGGACTAGGGAGCATGGGGCAGGGTCAAGGACCAGGGAGCATGGGGTACGGAGCATGGGGCAGGGTCAAGGACCAGGGAGCATGGGGCAGGGTCAAGGAGCAGGGAGCATGGGGTACGGAGCATGGGGCAGGGTCAAGGACTAGGGAGCATGGGGCAGGGTCAATGACCAGGGAGCATGGGGCAGGGAGCATGTACCAGGGAGCATGGGGCAGGGTCAAGGACTAGGGAGCATGGGGCAGGGTCAAGGACCAGGGAGCATGGGGTACGGAGCATGGGGCAGGGTCAAGGACCAGGGAGCATGGGGCAGGGTCAAGGAGCAGGGAGCATGGGGTACGGAGCATGGGGCAGGGTCAAGGACCAGGGAGCATGGGGTAGGATCAATGACCAGGGAGCATGGGGCAGGGTCAATGACCAGGGAGCATGGGGTAGGGAGCATGGGGTAGGGTCAAGGACCAGGGAGCATGGGGTAGGGAGCATGGGGTAGGGTCAAGGACCAGGGACCATGGGGCAGGGAGCATGGGGCAGGGTCAAGGAGCAGGGAGCATGGGGCAGGGTCAAGGACCTGGGAGAATGTACCAGGGAGCATGGGGTAGGGTCAAGGACCAGGGAGCATGTACCAGGGAGCATGGGGTAGGGTCAAGGACCAGGGAGCATGGGGTAGGGTCAAGGACCAGGGAGCATGGGGCAGGGAGCATAGGACAAATGCAATAGATATACATTGTCTATCCCTTTACTAGCAGTGTTGGTCCCTCTTATTGCAGGCTTTATGTTGCCTGTTGCCATTCTAACATTACCCTCTCCTCTACACCCCAGGCCACCCCCTCCATCCTCACCACCAGGCCACCAGAGGGGCTCGCCCCAAGCTACTGCTGCTGTCCTTCGATGGGTTCCGCTGGGACTACGTGGACCGTGTCCCCACCCCTAACTTCCATGCCCTGATGGAGGAAGGGTCAATAGTTGAGCAGGTTGAGAACGCCTACATCACTAAAACCTTCCCTGACCACTACACCCTGGTCACCGGGCTGCATGCCGAGACGCATGGCATCGTGGGTAACGAGATGTACGACCCAGACCTTAACGCCTCCTTCTCCATGGAGACGCATAGCGCCTACGAGCCACGCTGGTGGGCTGGGGCAGAGCCTCTGTGGGTGACCAATCAGAAGCAGGGTGGGCGGAGCGGCGGGGTGATGTGGCCGGGGTCGGACGTGGAGATCGGGGGGGCGTACCCGTCACGCTACCTTCCGTACAACGCATCACTGAGCTTCGAGAGGCGCGTGGAGACGATGGTAGCCTGGCTGATGGGGGAGGGGCCAGAGGAGGGGGTTCGGTCTGTGCAGGGGGGTGTGGACTTTGGCGTGTTATACTGGGAGGAGCCTGATGAGAGCGGTCACAAGCTGGGCCCAGAGAACCCTCTAATGGACGCAGTCATTGCTGACATAGACGACAAGCTGGGCTTCCTCCGCAATGAGCTGCGGAAGAAGGGTCTGTACCTGCTGTCTATGTACATTATACAGTTATGATCTAGATAAGGGTCTGTACCTGCTGTCTATGTACATTATACAGTTATGATCTAGATAAGGGTCTGTACCTGCTGTCTATGTACATTATACAGTTATGATCTAGATAAGGGTCTGTACCTGCTGTCTATGTACATTATACAGTTATGATCTAGATAAGGGTCTGTACCTGCTGTCTATGTACATTATACAGTTATGATCTAGATAAGGGTCTGTACCTGCTGTCTATGTACATTATACAGTTATGATCTAGATATGTTCTCCCCCCCGCAACGTCTATTTCTATAGGCACAAGCACTGTGACAACTGTTCACAGCCCCCCTTCCAGCATTAAACTGTTCACCCCCCCTTCCAGCATTAAACTGTTCACACCCCCCCTTCCAGCATTAAACTGTTCACACCCCCCCTTCCAGCATTAAACTGTTCACCCCCCCCCCCCTTCCAGCATTAAACTGTTCACCCTCCCCCCCCTTCCAGCATTAAACTGTTCACCCCCCCTTCCAGCATTAAACTGTTCACACCCCCCCCTTCCAGCATTAAACTGTTCACAGCCCCCCTTCCAGCATTAAACTGTTCACACCCCCCCTTCCAGCATTAAACTGTTCACCCCCCCCCTTCCAGCATTAAACTGTTCACCCTCCCTTCCAGCATTAAACTGTTCACACCCCCCCTTCCAGCATTAAACTGTTCACACCCCCCCTTCCAGCATTAAACTGTTCACCCCCCCTTCCAGCATTAAACTGTTCACACCCCCCCTTCCAGCATTAAACTGTTCACACCCCCCCTTCCAGCATTAAACTGTTCACCCCCCCTTCCAGCATTAAACTGATCACACCCCCCCTTCCAGCATTAAACTGTTCACACCCCCCCCCCTTCCAGCATTAAACTGTTCACACCCCCTTCCAGCATTAAACTGATCACACCCCCCCTTCCAGCATTAAACTGTTCACACCCCCCCCCTTCCAGCATTAAACTGTTCACACCCCCCCCCCCTTCCAGCATTAAACTGTTCACACCCCCCCCTTCCAGCATTAAACTGTTCACACCCCCCCTTCCAGCATTAAACTGTTCACACCCCCCCCTTCCAGCATTAAACTGTTCACACCCCCCCTTCCAGCATTAAACTGTTCACACCTGTTTACCTTGTGCATTAATCAATTTATCAAGAAACGCATTTAATTTATCAATTCATGAAATAAATATTTCATTTTGGTCAATTAAATGTAATTAATTGTATTTTGACTGCATTCCTAGGTCTGTACGAAAGTGTGAACCTGATTGTGACCAGTGATCATGGCATGACCCAGCTGTCCAAAGACAAGGTGATTGAGCTGGACCAATACCTGGACAGAGACCTCTACACCTGGGTGGACAAGAGCCCTGTGGTGGGGATGCTACCTAGAGAAGGTAAGATCCTGGGGATGCTACCTAGAGAAGGTAAGATCCTGGGGATGCTACCTAGAGAAGGAGGTAAGATCCTGGGGATGCTACCTAGAGAAGGTAAGATCCTGGGGATGCTACCTAGAGAAGGTAAGATCCTGGGGATACTACCTAGAGAAGGTAAGATCCTGGGGATACTACCTAGAGAAGGTAAGATCCTGGGGATACTACCTAGAGAAGGAGGTAAGATCCTGGGGATGCTACCTAGAGAAGGTAAGATCCTGGGGATACTACCTAGAGAAGGTAAGATCCTGGGGATGCTACCTAGAGAAGGAGGTAAGATCCTGGGGATGCTACCTAGAGAAGGTAAGATCCTGGGGATGCTACCTAGAGAAGGAGGTAAGATCCTGGGGATGCTACCTAGAGAAGGTAAGATCCTGGGGATACTACCTAGAGAAGGTAAGATCCTGGGGATACTACCTAGAGAAGGTAAGATCCTGGGGATGCTACCTAGAGAAGGTAAGATCCTGGGGATGCTACCTAGAGAAGGTAAGATCCTGGGGATGCTACCTAGAGAAGGTAAGATCCTGGGGATGCTACCTAGAGAAGGAGGTAAGATCCTGGGGATACTACCTAGAGAAGGAGGTAAGATCCTGGGGATGCTACCTAGAGAAGGTAAGATCCTGGGGATACTACCTAGAGAAGGTAAGATCCTGGGGATACTACCTAGAGAAGGTAAGATCCTGGGGATACTACCTAGAGAAGGTAAGATCCTGGGGATGCTACCTAGAGAAGGTAAGATCCTGGGGATGCTACCTAGAGAAGGTAAGATCCTGGGGATGCTACCTAGAGAAGGAGGTAAGATCCTGGGGATACTACCTAGAGAAGGAGGTAAGATCCTGGGGATGCTACCTAGAGAAGGAGGTAAGATCCTGGGGATGCTACCTAGAGAAGGTAAGATCCTGGGGATGCTACCTAGAGAAGGTAAGATCCTGGGGATACTACCTAGAGAAGGAGGTAAGATCCTGGGGATGCTACCTAGAGAAGGTAAGATCCTGGGGATACTACCTAGAGAAGGTAAGATCCTGGGGATACTACCTAGAGAAGGTAAGATCCTGGGGATACTACCTAGAGAAGGAGGTAAGATCCTGGGGATACTACCTAGAGAAGGAGGTAAGATCCTGGGGATACTACCTAGAGAAGGTAAGATCCTGGGGATACTACCTAGAGAAGGTAAGATCCTGGGGATGCTACCTAGAGAAGGAGGTAAGATCCTGGGGATGCTACCTAGAGAAGGTAAGATCCTGGGGATACTACCTAGAGAAGGAGGTAAGATCCTGGGGATACTACCTAGAGAAGGTAAGATCCTGGGGATACTACCTAGAGAAGGAGGTAAGATCCTGGGGATGCTACCTAGAGAAGGTAAGATCCTGGGGATACTACCTAGAGAAGGTAAGATCCTGGGGATGCTACCTAGAGAAGGAGGTAAGATCCTGGGGATGCTACCTAGAGAAGGAGGTAAGATCCTGGGGATGCTACCTAGAGAAGGAGGTAAGATCCTGGGGATGCTACCTAGAGAAGGTAAGATCCTGGGGATACTACCTAGAGAAGGTAAGATCCTGGGGATACTACCTAGAGAAGGTAAGATCCTGGGGATGCTACCTAGAGAAGGTAAGATCCTGGGGATGCTACCTAGAGAAGGTAAGATCCTGGGGATGCTACCTAGAGAAGGTAAGATCCTGGGGATGCTACCTAGAGAAGGAGGTAAGATCCTGGGGATGCTACCTAGAGAAGGAGGTAAGATCCTGGGGATGCTACCTAGAGAAGGAGGTAAGATCCTGGGGATGCTACCTAGAGAAGGTAAGATCCTGGGGATACTACCTAGAGAAGGTAAGATCCTGGGGATACTACCTAGAGAAGGTAAGATCCTGGGGATGCTACCTAGAGAAGGTAAGATCCTGGGGATGCTACCTAGAGAAGGTAAGATCCTGGGGATGCTACCTAGAGAAGGTAAGATCCTGGGGATGCTACCTAGAGAAGGAGGTAAGATCCTGGGGATACTACCTAGAGAAGGAGGTAAGATCCTGGGGATGCTACCTAGAGAAGGTAAGATCCTGGGGATGCTACCTAGAGAAGGTAAGATCCTGGGGATGCTACCTAGAGAAGGTAAGATCCTGGGGATACTACCTAGAGAAGGAGGTAAGATCCTGGGGATGCTACCTAGAGAAGGTAAGATCCTGGGGATACTACCTAGAGAAGGTAAGATCCTGGGGATACTACCTAGAGAAGGTAAGATCCTGGGGATACTGCCGGTGTACAGTAACTGTCTCACCTGTCCTGTAGGTAAGTTCGAGGAGGTGTATAGTAACTGTCTCACCTGTGCTGTAGGTAAGTTAGAGGAGGTGTAAAGTAACTGTGTATCTCACCTGTCCTGTAGGTAAGTTAGAGGAGGTGTAAAGTAACTGTGTATCTCACCTGTCCTGTAGGTAAGTTAGAGGAGGTGTATAGTAACTGTCTCACCTGTCCTGTAGGTAAGTTAGAGGAGGTGTATAGTAACTGTGTGTCTCACCTGTCCTGTAGGTAAGTTAGAGGAGGTGTATAGTAACTGTGTATCTCACCTGTCCTGTAGGTAAGTTAGAGGAGGTGTATAGTAACTGTATCTTACCTGTCCTGTAGGTAAGTTAGAGGAGGTGTATAGTAACTGTCTCACCTGTCCTGTAGGTAAGTTAGAGGAGGTGTATAGTAACTGTCTCACCTGTCCTGTAGGTAAGTTAGAGGAGGTGTATAGTAACTGTATCCCACCTGTCCTGTAGGTAAGTTAGAGGAGGTGTATAGTAACTGTATCTCACCTGTCCTGTAGGTAAGTTAGAGGAGGTGTATAGTAACTGTATCTGACCTGTCCTGTAGGTAAGTTAGAGGAGGTGTATAGTAACTGTATCTCACCTGTCCTGTAGGTAAGTTAGAGGAGGTGTATAGTAACTGTATCCCACCTGTCCTGTAGGTACGTTAGAGGAGGTGTATAGTAACTGTATCTCACCTGTCCTGTAGGTAAGTTAGAGGAGGTGTATAGTAACTATCTTACCTGTCCTGTCGGTAAGTTAGAGGAGGTGTAAAGTAACTGTGTATCTCACCTGTCCTGTAGGTAAGTTAGAGGAGGTGTATAGTAACTGTCTCACCTGTCCTGTAGGTAAGTTAGAGGAGGTGTATAGTAACTGTATCTCACCTGTCCTGTAGGTAAGTTAGAGGAGGTGTATAGTAACTGTATCTCACCTGTCCTGTAGGTAAGTTAGAGGAGGTGTATAGTAACTGTCTCACCTGTCCTGTAGGTAAGTTAGAGGAGGTGTATAGTAACTGTCTCACCTGTCCCGTAGGTAAGTTAGAGGAGGTGTAAAGTAACTGTATCTCACCTGTCCTGTAGGTAAGTTAGAGGAGGTGTAAAGTAACTGTCTGTCTCACCTGTCCTGTAGGTAAGTTAGAGGATGTGTATAGTAACTGTGTATCTCACCTGTCCTGTAGGTAAGTTAGAGGAGGTGTAAAGTAACTGTCTGTCTCACCTGTCCTGTAGGTAAGTTAGAGGAGGTGTATAGTAACTGTGTATCTCACCTGTCCTGTAGGTAAGTTAGAGGAGGTGTATAGTAACTGTGTATCTCACCTGTCCTGTAGGTAAGTTAGAGGAGGTGTATAGTAACTGTCTCACCTGTCCTGTAGGTAAGTTAGAGGAGGTGTATAGTAACTGTATCTCACCTGTCCTGTAGGTAAGTTAGAGGAGGTGTATAGTAACTGTCTCACCTGTCCTGTAGGTAAGTTAGAGGAGGTGTACAGTGCCCTGGTGGAGGCCAATCCCAACATGGTGGTGTATAGGAGGGAGCAGATCCCTGAGCGTCTCCACTACCGTCACAACAACAGGATCATGCCCATAATTATCGAGGCCAAGGAGGGCTGGACCATCACCCAGAACAGAACCACTGGACCACACATGTGTAAGGAAATACTTTGTCAACTAAATTCCAATTTGAAATATATTATTATAACTCAGACTTTCATAAGTTCAGATCTTTAGTCTGCTCGTTGGACATTTAGAGTTACCAATATTAGGATTCAGTCCACAATGACAGCTAATTAACAGTAAACTTGTTCTAAATGTGTTTAATCCTATTCAACGCTGTTCTCGCTCTGTGTTTCACAGTGGGTAACCACGGCTACGACAACACCCTACCCAGCATGCATCCTGTCTTGGTGGCGCGTGGCCCCGCCTTCCGTCAGGACTACGTGAAGAGGTCCATGCGTTCCGTTGACCTCTACCCCCTCATGTGTCACATCCTGTCTGTCCGGCCCCGCCCCAACAATGGTTCTCTAGCCCGGGTTATGGACCTCCTCTCCGAGCCCTCCCCCCCCACACACTCCACCCCCCTGGAGGGCAGATACCAGCCTTCCTTCGCCACCGCCCTGGGCGTGGTCCTGGGGGTTGTCATGGTGACAGGGTTCCTGGTGGTTATCGTCAAACAGATGACGATCCGACAACTACCCAACAGGCAGAGAGAGATGGCCCAGCCGCTATTACTTGGAGAACTACAGCTTTAGAGAGGAGAGGCAGAGGAGAGGAGAGAGGAGAGAGAGAGGAGGAGAGGAGAGGGAGTTAGAAGAGAGAGGAGGAGAGGAGAGGGAGTTAGGAGAGAGAGAGGAGGAGAGAAGAAAGGAGAGGAGAGGAGGAGAGTTGACGCCGTACACCGGTAAAGGACAGTAGTTAACCAGGCTTCAGTGTGGAGGAGGAGCAGAGGAGAGGATACGTGTGGCTTTATTCTGATGGTTATCTTGTTGTTAATCTCATCAGACAGGAGCATAATAATAACAACAATCATAATCATAATAACAATAAGAAGCAATAGTACAACGGACACCAAGCGTAATAAGGGAGTAAATCTAGTATGTGGTTGAGTTGTTATGCCGTACAGTGAATCAGAGAACCACTGTGAGATCTGAGTTCATGTATTTAGTCAGGCTGTTGCTTTCAGTCTTCAATACATCCATGACTGCCACGTTACTACTTTAGTCCATATAGTTGTCTCCGTGACTGCCACGTTACTACTTTAGTCCATATAGTTGTCTCCATGACTGCCACGTTACTACTTTAGTCCATATAGTTGTCTCCATGACTGCCACGTTACTACTTTAGTCCATATAGTTGTCTCCATGACTACCACGTTACTACTTTAGTCCATATAGTTGTCGTCATGACTACCACGGTCCTACTTTAGTCCATATAGTTGTCGTCATGACTACCACGGTCCTACTTTAGTCCATATAGTTGTCGTCATGACTACCACGTTACTACTTTAGTCCATATAGTTGTCGTCATGACTACCACGGTCCTACTTTAGTCCATATAGTTGTCTCCGTGACTGCCACGTTACTACTTTAGTCCATATAGTTGTCTCCGTGACTACCACGTTACTACTTTAGTCCATATAGTTGTCTCCATGACTACCACGTTCCTACTTTAGTCCATATAGTTGTCGTCATGACTGCCACGTTCCTACTTTAGTCCATATAGTTGTCGTCATGACTACCACGTTTCTACTTTAGTCCATATAGTTGTCTCCATGACTACCACGTTACTACTTTAGTCCATATAGTTGTCTCCATGACTACCACGTTACTACTTTAGTCCATATAGTTGTCGTCATGACTACCACGTTACTACTTTAGTCCATATAGTTGTCGTCATGACTACCACGTTACTACTTTAGTCCATATAGTTGTCGTCATGACTACCACGTTCTTACTTTAGTCCATATAGTTGTCTCCGTGACTGCCACGTTACTACTTTAGTCCATATAGTTGTCTCCGTGACTGCCACGTTACTACTTTAGTCCATATAGTTGTCTCCGTGACTGCCACGTTACTACTTTAGTCCATATAGTTGTCTCCATGACTACCACGTTACTACTTTAGTCCATATAGTTGTCTCCATGACTGCCACGGTCCTACTTTAGTCCATATAGTTGTAGTCATGACTACCACGTTACTACTTTAGTCCATATAGTTGTCTCCATGACTGCCACGTTACTACTTTAGTCCATATAGTTGTCGTCATGACTACCACGTTACTACTTTAGTCCATATAGTTGTCTCCATGACTACCACAGTCCATATAGTTGTCGTCATGACTACCACGTTACTACTTTAGTCCTTATATTTGTCGTCATGACTACCACGTTAGTACTTTAGTCCATATAGTTGTCGTCATGACTACCACGTTACTACTTTAGTCCATATAGTTGTCTCCGTGACTACCACGTTACTACTTTAGTCCATATAGTTTTCGTCATGACTACCACGTTTCTACTTTAGTCCATATAGTTGTCGTCATGACTACCACGTTAGTACTTTAGTCCTTATAGTTGTCGTCATGACTACCACGTTACTACTTTAGTCCATATAGTTGTCTCCATGACTACCACAGTCCATATATTTGTCGTCATGTCTGCCACGTTACTACTTTAGTCCATATAGTTGTCTCCATGACTACCACGTTACTACTTTAGTCCATATAGTTGTCTCCGTGACTGCCACGTTCCTACTTTAGTCCATATAGTTGCCGTCATGACTACCACGTTCCTACTTTAGTCCATATAGTTGTCGTCATGACTACCACGTTCCTACTTTAGTCCATATAGTTGTCTCCATGACTACCACGTTCCTACTTTAGTCCATATAGTTGTCGTCATGACTACCACGTTACTACTTTAGTCCATATAGTTGTCGTCATGACTACCACGTTCCTACTTTAGTCCATATAGTTGTCTCCATGACTACCACAGTCCATATATTTGTCGTCATGACTGCCACGTTACTACTTTAGTCCTTATATTTGTCGTCATGACTACCACGTTAGTACTTTAGTCCTTATAGTTGTCGTCATGACTACCACGTTACTACTTTTGTCCATATAGTTCTCGTCATGACTACCATGTTTCTACTTTAGTCCATATAGTTGTCGTCATGACTACCACGTTACTACTTTAGTCCATATAGTTGTCTCCATGACTACCACGTTTCTACTTGTTCATGTTCAGTACTTACAGTTATCCTTCATAGGAGATCATCTTTCTATTATATGTGCAATAATGTTGTTTTATATATGTTACTGTCTGTAGTGGGTGTATTACAGACGCATGTGTCTTTCCCCTATAAAGTGTTAGAATCATAAACCACTAACCATTCAGGGCTTGACATTCAGGTAAATTTGCCAGTGGCACACCAGGCCAGTACCAAGTGAAAACAACTTTCCCGAATGAGAACATGACTGGCTGGGCCAAGTTATACACGCAGAATTTTAATCATGGGTGATTTCATGTTTCATTTGCAATCTGGGCAAGTACCTTTTTTTTTTATAGCCTATATAGCCAATCATAAAATCTGATATTTACACGGATTGTTTGGAGAACGAAGATAAAGCCACCCGTCCCTGTCTCAGTGATGACATATAGCCTTAACATTTAAAGAAAATGTCATAAATTAGCCCAATAACATGTAATATCTTCATGGTCCTATATAGTACATGGTCCTTATTTAGAGGCAGGTATGCTATTTTAGCATAGCACATTTTTTTTTGTCCCTTTTTTAAAATTACATCAAATGGATCAGAAATACATTGTAGACATGACTATTGTAGCTGGAAACGGCCTTTTAGGCAGAGTTCCTCTGTCCAGTGTCTGTTCTTTTGCCCATGCTTTAATATTGCTTTAATATTTTATTTTTATTGGCCAGTTTGAGATATTGGCTCTTCACTGTTGACATTGAGACTGGTGTTTTGCGGGTACTATTTAATGAAGCTGCCAGTTGAGGACTTGTGAGGCATCTGTTTCTCATACTAGACACTCTAATGTACTTGTCCTCTTGCTCAGTTGTGCACCGGGGCCTCCCACTCCTCTTTTTATTCTGGTTAGAGCCAGTTTGCGCTGTTCTGTGAAGGGAGTAGTACACAACGTTGTATGAGATCTTCAGTTTCTTGGCAATTTCTCGCATGGAATAGCCTTCATTTCTCAGAACAGGAATAGACTGACGAGTTTCAGAAGAAAGTATTTTGTTTCTGGCCATTTTGAGCCTGTAGTCAAACCCACAAATGCTGATGCTCCAGATACTCAACTAGTCTAAAAAAGGCCAGTTTTATTGCTTCTTTAATCAGAACAACAGTTCTCAGCTGTGCTAACATAATTGCAAAAGGGTTTTCTAATGATCAATTAGCCTTTTAAAATGATAAACTTGGATTAGCTAACACAACGTGCCATTGGAACACAGGAGTGATGGTTGCTGATAATGGGCCTTTGTACGCCTATGTAGATATTCCATTAAAAAATCTGCTGTTTCGAGCTACAATAGTCATTTCCAACATTAACTTCGGGATCGGTGTCCCGTCCACTGGACGGTTGAGCTAACGTAGGCTAATGTGATTAGCATGAGGTTGTAAGTAACAAGAAACTTTCCCAGGACATAGACATATCTGATATTGACAGAAAGCTTACATTATTGTTAATCTAACAGCACTGTTCAATTTACAGTAGCTATTACAGTGAAATAATACCATGATATTGTTTGAGGAGAGTGCACTGTTTTGAACATGAAAAGTTATTAATAAACAAATTAGGCACATTTGGGCAGTCTTGATACAAAATGTTGAACAGAAATGCAATGATTGACTGGATCAGGTCAAAATTTGTCCACATACATTGCCGCCATCTAGTGGCCAAAATCTAAATTGCACATGGGCTGGTATAATACATTATGGCCTTTCTGTTAAATTTCAAAGATGATGGTACAAAAGAAAATACAAAATAATGTTTTTTTTCTTTGTATTATCTTTTACCAGATCTATAGTATTCTCCTACATTCCTTTCACTTTTCCAACAACTACAAAGTGTTTCCTTTCAAATGGTACCAAGAATATGCATATCTTTGCTTCAGGTCCTGAGCTAAAGGCAGTTAGATTTGGGTATGTCATTTTAGGGGAAAATTGAAGAAAAAAAAGGGGGCGGATCCTAAAGTGTTTTTTTAACGATGTCTACACTATATTTCTGATAAATTTGATGTTATTTTAATGGGAAAAAAATGTTATTTTCTTTCAAAAACAAGGACATTTCTAAGTGTCTGTGTGTGTGTGTGTGTGTGTGTGTATATTACAGAATAGCATCATTGCAACATTCATTTTCAACAAGTGATTTGTGTAAATAATGGATGTCTTGACAAGCAAGCAGCTACATAGTGTAGGCCTAGGTCTACGTAAACCTTTCCTTGCTAATAATGACGTCTGTGTGATATGAAATAATACTGACGATCAGGGGGAGAACTTTTTTTATTCTGCCTCCGCTGAGATGGGTCTGGCGTGAGTATCTAGGCCGTACTGTGGTGGGGCTCACTCGAGATGGAAAGGGAATTTAAGGCTTTGACATTCTTGCCTCAGCTTGGAAACCAAATGCTGGTTGATAACAAGTGTGATTCGTCAGACGTCGGGAAGATTGTCAAGGATTAAATCCAAATATAAATCATTATTTTCTGTTTTGTAGTTTGGAAATGTACTGGGCCAAACGGGTCATGTGAAAGCTTGATTAATTGGCCCGGTGAGCAGTTGCCGTGCCAGCTCGCAAGGCCTGAATGTCAAGCCCTGCCCATTAGTTGGTGATGTCATAACCATTCGCTGGGGAAAATTGCTTTTTAGGTTTTAAGGACTGTGAAGTATGAAGTGCAATAGGTTTTAAGGACTAGGAGGGATTCTTAATTTAGGAGGGATTCTGAGCAATGTGTGTGATTCTTAACTTTCTGTGTTGATAGTTGACTAATGAGTTGTGAGGTCTGAGGCGCCATTTTGCGCTAAATTAACTGACAGCGGGAGATGAAGTGCTGTGTAGGACGTATGTTTTTGTACTCTTTATTTACAGTGCCTTCGGAAAGTATTCAGACCCCTTGACTTTTCCACATTTTGTTACGTTAAGGAAAGATAGAAAATAGCTTTTTTCCCTCATCAATCTAGACCCAAAATCCCATAATGACAAAGCGAAAAACAGTTTTTCTGAAATGTTTGCAAATGTATAAAACAAGCAACAAATGAAAACATTTACATAAGTATTCAGACCCCTGTACTCAGTACTTTGTTCAAGCACATTTTGGCAGTGATTTACAACCTTGAGTCTTCTTGGGTATGACTTGCCTAGTTAAATCAAGGTTAAACAAGCTTGGCACACCTGTATTTGAGGAGTTTCTCCCATTCTTCTCTGCAGATCCTCTCAAGCTCTGTAAGGTTGGATGGGGAGCGTTGCTTCACAGCTATTTTCAGGTCTCTCCAGAGATGTTTGATCGGGTTCAAGTCCGGGCTCTGGCTGGGACACTCAAGGACATTCAGAGACTTGTCCTGTTGGAAGGTGGATCTTCTCCCCAGTCTGAGGTCCTGAACGCTATGGAGCAGGTTTTCATCAAGGATCTCTCTGTACTTTGCTCCGTTCATCTTTTCTTCGATCATGACTAGTCTCCCAGTCCCTTCCGCTGAAAATCATCACCACAGCATGATGCTGCCACCACCATGCTTCACCCTAGGGATGTTGCCAGGTTTCCTCCAGATGTGACACTTGGCATTCAGTCAAAAGTGTTCATTCTTGGTTTCATCAGACCGGATAATCTTGTTTCTCATGGTCTGAGTCCTTTAGGTGCCTTTTGGCAAACTCTAAGCGGGCTGTCGTGTGCCTTTTTATTGAGGAGTGGCTTCCGTCTGGCCACTCTACCATAAAGGCCTGATTGGTGGAGTGCTGCAGAGATGGTTGTCCTTCTGGAAGGTTCTTCCATCTCCACAGAGGAACTCTGGATCTCTGTCAGAGTGACCATCGGGTTCTTGGTCAGCTCCCTGTCCAAGGCCCTTCTCCCCCGAATTCTCAGTTTGGCCATTCAGCCAGCTCTAGGAAGAGTCTTCGTGGTTCCAAACTTCTTCCATTTAAGAATGATGGAGTCCACTGTGTTCTTGGGGACCTTCAATCCTGCATAAATGTTTTAGTACCCTTCCCCAGATCTGTGCCTCAACATAATCCTGTCTCAGAGCTCTATGGACAATTCCTTCAACCTCATGGCTTGTTTTTTTTCTCTGACTCCACTGTCAACAGTGGGACCTTTTATATTGACAGGTGTGTGCCTTTCCAAATCATGTCCAATCCATTGAATTTACCACAGGTGGACTCCAAGTTGTAGAAACATCTCAAGGATGACCTATGGAAACAACAGGATGTCTGAATACTTTGTTTTTGCTTTGTCATTATGAGGTATTATAATTAGATATTATTATTATTATTAGATTGATGAGGATTTTTTTTGTTTTAATCCGTTTTAGAATAAGGCTGTAAAGTAACAACGTGGAAAAAGTCAAAGGGGTCTGAATACTTTCGGAAAGCGCTGTAAATGCTTTTCGATGTCGATAACTGATAGGTGCCTCCTGCCAAAATGTTTTTTCATTTATTCAAAGAGTTGACATAGCAGCTTTCTGTCATAGGATACCTTTTATTGTACTGATATTATAAATCATTGTAGTTTAGATTTATTTAATTCAGATTGAGTGGTAGAAAATGTCCTTTGAGATTTTGTTAGACTCATTGATTGATTGATTTTAATGAACACCAGTGCCCAGAAATAGACAGACAACTTCACTGTGATGTAATAAGTATGAAAACATTACACTCAGAAAGTATTCAGACCCCTTTCCCACATTTAGTTTTACATTCTTATTCTAAAAATGTATTCAATTATATTTTTCCTCAATCTACACACAATGACAAAGGTTTTTTGATTTTTTTGCGAATTTATTAAAAACAGAAATACCTTATTTACATGGCAAAATGTGATTACCATTTAATTTGATCTAATATGAATAAAAAGGACAGTAAGTTGATCATTATGTAGCGTTTTCTGATATCTTACAGTATTGCATTAAAGAGGTGTTGTAATTAATTATGTACATTAAAGGAGAATTTCACCCTGGGAGAATCTGGGCTTGTTTTCATCATGTCTGAGGCATTTCTATGTGATACTGATTTCACTGTACGTGTTTGTGGGTGTAGATGTGGTTGTCCTTGTTCGATAGAGCCATTGGACGTCTTTCAGTGATGTTCCTATCTGCGAATTCATTGCTAATATACAAGTCAACACATTTTTTTTCTTTCTCTGTAAGTCTACAATTTGTGTGGGGCGATGCTTCATCCTTCCGTCACTCCCCCAAGGCATTTTTGAATAGGAGGCAACATAATCCTTTGGGCAAAACCCAAAAGAACTGACTAGACTACAATGGCTTTAAGTGATTCCTATCATCAACACGAATTTGCCGATGGAGCTTCTATTAGCTACATGGTGACGTTCAACCAGACGTGTTTCAACTGAGTTACTCTTATTTGCTCGCGTTAGTTAGCGTGAATCAAAGATAGAACGAACAAACAAACATTTACTCTGCTGAAGGTCTCTACCAACTCTTCAATGTCAAGGTCTCTACCACCTCTTCAATGTCAAGGTCTCTACCACCTCTTCAATGTCAAGGTCTCTACCACCTCTTCAATGTCAAGGTCTCTACCACCTCTTCAATGTCAAGGTCTCAACCACCTCTTCAAGGTCTCTACCACCTCTTCAAGGTCTCTACCACCTCTTCAAGGTCTCTACCACCTCTTCAAGGTCTCTACCACCTCTTCAAGGTCTCTACCACCTCTTCAATGTCAAGGTCTCCACCACTTCTTCAATGTTGATTGACAGCTAGCTATATCATTTAGCTGATGGCTTTCAGAGTTCAGTACAGGACAGTAATGTCCAGCTAGGCTAGCAAGCTAGCTAACGTTAAGTTACCTCTCATCGAGAATCATCCGTTTTGTTGTGAAGGAAAGAAATGATGGTATCGCATCACTTCTCAGCTTTTGTGGAAATGGATTCCGTTCAGCCTGAAAATCCTTCTGATCTTTGGTCACCGTAAGCATCATTCTCGATAGCCGCAAGCCACTGGCAGCATCGGGGTAAGTCTCAGGTATTTTATTTATTTAACTAGGCAAGTCAGTAAAGAACATATTCTTATTTACAATGACGGCCTACCAAAAATGCAAAAGGCCTCCTGCAGGGACGGGCATGGATTAAAAATAAAGATAAATAAAAATATAGGACAAAACACACATCACGACAAGAGGGACAACACTACATAAAGAGACCTAAGACAACAACACAGCATGGCAGCAACACAACATGGCAGCAGCACAAAACATGGTACAAACATTATTGGGCACAGACAACAGCACAAAGGGCAAGAAGGTAGAGACAACAATACATCACACAAAGCAGCCACAACTGTCAGGAAGAGTGTCCATGATTGAGTCTCTGAATGAAGAGATAAAACTATCCAGTTTGAGTGTTTGTTGCAGCTCGTTCCAGTCGCTAGCTGCAGCGAACTGAAAAGAGGAGCGACCCAGGGATGTGTGTGTTTAGGGACCTTTAACAGAATGTGACTGGCAGAACGGGGGTTGTACGTGGAGGATGAGGGCTGCAGTAGATTTCTCAGATAGGGGGAGTGTTCCAGTCGTTAGCTGCAGCGAACTGAAAAGATGAGCAACCCAGTGAGGCCTAAGAGGGTTGTGGCGGATGAGGACTGCAGTAGATATCATGATCATGTGGTAGATAAAACATTTTCGTACTTGTTTGTAATTAACACAGCCAGACGCAGAAGACCACATGAGCGTGATAACACGTTAGTGGAAGAAAAAAAATGTACCAGTCAAATGTTTGGACATACCTACTCATTCAAGGGTTTTTCTTTATTTTTACTATTTTCTACATTGTAGAATATTAGTGAAGACATCAAAACTATGAAATAACTCATATGGAATCATGTAGTAACCAACAAAGTGTTAAACAAATCAAAATATATTTTATATTTGCGATTCTTCAAAGTAGCCACCCTTTGCATTCACTAAACTAAATAAAAAGAAGAAGAAACTATACTATGGAACAAAGATGATAGTAAAAACGTACCTTAAATTACATTCTGGGTAAAAAAAGGCTCCATCATTCATTGAGTCAGAAGGCTCATTCATTACAAAACCCACTGATATTGCCCAGTACTTTAACTTCTCTAGGGTAGGGGGCAGCATTTTCACATTTGGATGAAAAGCATACCCAAATTCAACTGCCAGTTACTCATCCCCAGGAGATAAGATATGCATATTATTAGTAGATTTGGATAGGAAACACTCTGAAGTTTCTAAAACTGTTTGAATCATGTCTGTGAGTATAACAGAACTTATTTAGCAGGCGAAACCCCGAGGACAAACCATTCAGATTTTTTTTTTTTAGGTCACTGTCTTTTCAATGAGGTTTCATTGGGAAACCAGATTTCTAAGCGACTTGCTTGCAGTTCCTACGGCTTCCACTGGATGTCAACAGTCGTGAGAAATAGGTTGAGGTTATTCCTTTGTGTAATGAAGAAATACGGCCATCTTGAAGTCGAGGCACTCCTGGTGTCCTAGACATGCGTTTCAATCAAATAGAAGGCTACATTTCGTTTTAATCCTGTATTGAACACATATCATCCCGTCTTCAATTTTATTGATTATTAACGTAAAAAAATACCTAAAGTTGTATTACAAAAGTAGTTTGACATTTTTTGGCAAAGTTTACAGGTAACCTTTGAGATATTTTGTCGTCACGTTTGAGCAAGTTGGAACCGGTGTTTTTCTGGATCAAACGTGCAAATAAATGGACATTTTGGATATATATCGACGGAATTAATCGAACAAAAGGACCATTTGTGATGTTTATGGGACATATTGAGGTGCCAACAACAGAAGCTCGTCAAAGGTAAGGCATTAATTATATTTTTATTTCTGCGTTTTGTGTCGCGCCTGCAGGGTTGAAATCTTTTCTCTCTTTTGTTTACAATGGTGCTATGCTCAGATAATAGCATCGTATGCTTTCGCTGAAAAGCCTATTTGAATTCTGACATGTTGGCTGGATTCACAACCAGTGTAGCTTTAATTTGGTATCTTTCATGTGTGATTTAATGAAAGTTTGATTTTATGGTAATTTTCATAGTCATTCATTTTAATTTGGCGCTCTGCATTTTCTCAGGCTTTTTGCCAAGTGATACAGTAGCGTCTTGCCTAAACTCAGATTTTTGGATATAAATATGAACTTTACCGAACAAAGAATACATGTATTGTGTAACATGAAGTCCTGTGAGTGTCATCTGATGAAGATTATCAAAGGTTAGTGATTAATTTTATCTCTATTTCTGCTTTTTGTTATTGCTCTCTTTAGCTGGAAAAATGGTTGTCTTTTTCTGTGACTTGGCTCTGACCTAACATAATCGTTTGGTGTGCTTTCGTCGTAAAACCTTTTTGAAATCGGACACTTTGGCTGGATTTACAACAAGTGTACCTTTAAAATGGTGTAAAATACTTGTATGTTTGAGGAATTTAAATTATGGGATTTCTGTTGTTTTGAATTTGGCGCCCTGCAGTTTCACTGGCTGTTGACGAGGTGGGACGCTACCGTCTCACGTGCCCAAGAGAAGTTAATGATGTTTTCATTTGCAAACGCCAACTCTACTGTACACATCCAAGTATAACTGACCAAATTATGAAATGCAAGCATTGTCATTTTGAATTCCATAAGTGAGTGTAATTTTGAGTTAAGTAAAGTGAGTCAATTGAGTTCAATTTAAGCCTACTAGAGAGCATGTGCCCTCAGGCCTGGAGGGAAGCTAAAGTCATTCCGCTACCCAAGAATAGTAAAGCCCCCTTTACTGGCTCAAATAGCCCACCAATCAGACTGTTACCAACCCTTAGTAAACTTCTGGAAAAAATGTGTTTGACCAGATAAAATGCTATTTTACAGTAAACAAATTGACAACAGACTTTCAACATGCTTATAGGGAAGGACACTCAACAAGCACAGCACTTACACAAATGACTGATGATTGGCTGAGAGAAACTTATGATAAAATGATTGTGGGGGCTGTCTTGTTAGACTTCAGTGCAGCTTTCGACATTATCAATCATAGTCTGCTGCTGGCAAAACGTATGTGTTATGGCTTTACACCCCCTGCTATAATGTGGATAAAGAGTTACCTGTCTAACAGAACACTGAGGGTGTTCTTTAATGGAAGCCTCTCACATATAATCCAGGTAGAATCAGGAATTCCCCAGGGCAGCTGTTTAGGCCCCTTGCTTTTTTCAGTCTTTACTAACAATAATAGCACCCTTGTTTGAACTAGGTATTGAGTTTATTATTGTTATAATTATTTGGTATTAGATTTAAAAGGGGATTGAATTGCTCCTAAATTGTAATGATGTTAATGCATTTCTTTTTGAAGACATTTTTATTTAATGTATAAGTGAATAAGTTGGTTTACTTTTAAGTTTAAGTTTTGCCCAATAGGGTCGCTTGTTAAGCTGTGGCCAATGGGAGAGTGGACCTGGTTAACGGGAGGTCTGGAGAAAAAAAAGAGAGGGAGATGTTGAGAAAAGGATGGACGTGTTACATTTGGACCGTCGGTGAAGAAAAATGATAAAAGAAGACGACAAAACTAGAACAGAACCCATACCAGACATGAAGGGAAATACCGATTTTATTTTATAAGAGAGTTGTTATAATTTTGTTAAGACTTAGTAAAGACTGAAGCTACTGTCTCATCGTGGAGGTATTTGACAGCCTTGAGGTTAGCCTAGCATCGTGTGACACCGAGAGAGAATTGCTTGGGAAAGCTTAACGAGTTCATGTTCCCATGGGATATCGGTTACGGCTAAGGAGTACTGTCTGCATTGATAGCGGTGCTGTAGTGGAGGAAACCTGTAGTTACGTGAGGTGCTTCTGGACTTTATGTGTCATCAACGCCCGCCAACGGGTTATTAAGCAAACTTTAAATAATTTGGACATGAGTTGTGCACGACTCATTGGGGTTTATTTAAAAAAATATTTTGATCTTGTGCTTTGAAAATGAAATAATACACATATTGAACCTTATGTATGTTGCCTTGGTGGAGTCATTTAATGTTTCAATAGCCTATTCTGATACAATAACAGAAACCTATAATCATTTCATCTGAAGTTAATATCCTATTTGTCATCACCCTAGACAGTTTACAATATGAATTCTTATTGGAGATGTCCTTCTCACCGGATAGCTGTTGAGATACTCTACATAAGTTAATATTGTGAGAGTCATATTCGAGCCTGGTGAGAGGGTTACCTGTCTAACAGAACACAGAGGGAGTTCTTTAATGGAAGAATCTAAAACACAATCCAGGTAGAATCAGGAATTCCCCAGGGTAGCTGTTTAGGCCCCTTGCTGTTTTCAATCTTTACTAACGACATGCCACTGGCTTTGAGTAAAGCCAGAGTGTCTATGTATGTGGATGACTCAACACTATACACGTCAGCTACTACAGAGACTGAAATGACTGCAACACTTAACAAAGAGCTGCAGTTAGTTTCAGAATGGGTGGCAAGGAATAAGTTAGTCCTAAATATTTCCAAAACTAAAAGCATTGTATGTGGGACAAATCATTAACTAAACCCTAAACCTAAACTACATCTCATAATGAATAACATGGAAATTGAGCAAGTTGAGGTGACTAAACTGCTTGGAGTAACTCTGGATTGTAAACTGTCCTGGTCAAAACATACTGATACAACAGTAGCTAAGATGGGGAGAAGTCTGTCCATAATAAAGCGCTGCTCTGCCTTCTTAACAACACTTTCAACAAGGCAGGTCCTACAGGCCCAAGTTTCTACCTTCTTAACAACACTATCAACAAGGCAGGTCCTACAGGCCCTAATTTTGTCGCACCTGGACTACTGTTCAGTCGTGTGGTCAGGTGCCACAAAGAGGGACTTAGGAAAATTGCAATTGGCTCAGAACAGAGCAGCACGGCTGGCACTTAAAAGTACACGGAGAACTAATATTAATAATACGCATGTCAATCTCTCATGGCTCAAAGTGGAAGAGAGATTGACTTCATTACTTGTTTTTGTAAGAAGTGTTTACATGTTGAATGTACAGAGCTGTCTCTTTAAACTACTAGCACACAGCTCAGACACCCATGCATACCCCACAAGACATGCCACCAGAGTTCTCTTCACAGTACCCAAGTCTAGAACAGACTATAGGAGGCGCACAGTACTCATAGAACCATGACTACATGGAACTCTATTCTACATACAGTAACTAGGGAAAGCAGTAGAATTAGATTTAAAAAACAGATAAAATATACACCTTATGTAACAGCGGAGACTGTGAAGCAACACAAACATAGGCACAGACACATACACACACACACACACGATAACATGCGCACTATACACACACACGATAACATACACACTATACACACATTTATTTAGTGTTATAGATATCTGGTAGTAGAGTAGAGGCCTGAGGGCACATGCTTAGTGTATTGGGAATTCTGTAATGAATGTAAAAATAAAAAGTTTACATTCAAATGTCGTGACCCGTAACGCATGTTTCCTGAAGTCACATCTGTGGTTTGAAGAAGGTCACACCAAGGGTCATTTTGCTATTTGATTTGGAATTTTAAAGAAAGTATTACAAAATAATTTGTTAATAAAAAATATTTCACTGATTTCAGTGCATAGGGACACATTGAACAACAGTCCTTACTGCTATTAGCCAATAGAAACACATTGAACAACAGTCCTTACTGCTATTAGCCAATAGCCAATAGAAACACATTGAAACACATTGAATAATAGTCCTTACTGCTATTAGCCAATAGAAACACATTGAATAACAGATAGTCCTTACTGCTATTAGCCAATAGAAACACATTGAACAACAGTCCTTACTGCTATTAGCCAATAGAAACACATTGAATAACAGATAGTCCTTACTGCTATTAGCCAATAGAAACACATTGAACAACAGTCCTTACTGCTATTAGCCAATAGAAACACATTGAATAACAGATAGTCCTTACTGCTATTAGCCAATAGAAACACATTGAATAACAGATAGTCCTTACTGCTATTAGCCAATAGAAACACATTGAATAACAGACTTTACTGCTATTAGCCAATAGAAACACATTGAATAACAGATAGTCCTTACTGCTATTAGCCAATAGAAACACATTGAATAACAGATAGTCCTTAATGCTATTAGCCCATAGAAACACATTGAATAACAGATTCACTACATGGAACAACAAAGTCCCCAAAAACACATCTAAAGGAAGTTTATTCTGAAGTGTCGATCCTAAATCTGAGAGATATAAGAAAGATCAGGAAAGATTTGTTACATGTATTTTACCCCTTTATTTTTGGCACTAAACTGTCTCCATATATACCTCCATTAATGAACCAGGGTACCTTCAGTCTCACCTTTCCACAGAGGGGTCATATTAGCGTGTAGCCCAAACTGTTCGGACGCTACAGACGATTTCGTGAGAAGATCGATTTTCGGGATGTCTCATGGTCTGACAAACTCCCGCTCTGACAAACCCCCGATCTGACAAACCCCTGCTCTGACAAACCCCCGCTCTGACAAACCCCCGCTCTGACAAACCCCCGCTCTGACAAACCCCCGCTCTGACAAACCCCCGCTCTGACAAACCCCTGCTCTGACAAACCCCCACTCTGACAAACCCCCGCTCTCAAACCTAGCTCCGTTACCTTTCACCGCAGATACGGAAGTGTAACATCGGTGGATGAAGTGGATTGAGACACACCCAATGCAGATATCGCTAGCTTAAATTGACAGCTTTATTTTGGAAATGTTTATATTATGCTAATTATGTTTCAGGGGGGGGGGGGGTGGCATCGACTCTCGTGGGTTAAATGGCTTCATTATAAAGATCTGTTTACACTTGATTACTATCCAGATACAACTGTTCCCTGTCTACCTCCGGAGGTGGGAGATCTGATCACAATCAGATCACAATGCAGCTTTTAATCGTCCACACCAGTCTAATGTGAGCACAGTCAGAAATGTGGACAGAATCAGGACAAACGATGTTAGCAGAGGGTATAAATGGGTCTCTTGATAAGCAGTTTGTATCGTCTGTGGTGATTTCAGACTATATGCTATGTGGTGATTATATATTGTCAAGGGTTTGCCCACCTGCACACACCCTGCATGGTGCTATGTGCACATTCCAAATAGCACCCTATTCCCTATATAGTGGCCTACTTTAGACCAGAGCCCTATGGCACCCTATTCTCCATATATAGTGCACTACTTTAGACCAGAGCCCTATGGCACCCTATTCCCCTATATAGTGCACTACTTTAGACCAGAGCCCTATGGCACCCTATTCCCTATAAGGCGTAGGGTATCGTTGGGGAGCCTACATGCTCTGTTCCCGTCTGTACCAGTGTGTTCACTGTTCATGTGTATTTTACCGTCCAGACCAGATCTCATACTTTATCAAGTTGTTTTCACTTGTTCATATACAGGATGTCACAATGATGTCATACCTTCTTTCCTTTAATATAGTATAGACGTGCTAGGTGACATCTCCAATACTGTTATTATTATCGGCTAATGGGGATCCTAATGAATCCAAATCAAATAGTTACGTGTGAAATACCAGCCATCATTAAAGTCTTTATAACCAGGTCTCCTTACAAGCAGCCAGCATGTATCACCTGAGACCGGGCTGCTACTGAAGGATCAAAGTTCTGTCTGAGTTATCATTGCTAGAGCTCACTCATGCGCGTAACCAGGGGGAGGGGGAGAGAGAGAGAGCCCGTTGCACCCAGAGCGAGAGAGACCAGTGCGCCAAAAGACAATCACCAGTCAGTTACTCGCTGCAACCTGGTAACGAACAACCCTCCCCAGTCGGCCCTGAACATTCAGAGAAGCGGCCAGCATGGAGAACTTGTACGAGACCGTAGCGGAGGGGAGCGTGTATGAGCGTCCCGACAGTCCCGCAGAGGCCAAGTATGAGAACCAAGGAGTTATCTATGAAACACCCAGTGAGGTGGAAGACGCGTTGCACAGAGAGGAGCAGGTGTACTCCTCCCTGAGAGGGAAGCGATCCTCGCCGGACTACATGGACACCAGAGACCCGCCGGAACAGACAGCAGCACCGGCAGCAGAGAAAGATTGTTCTTCTTCATCCTTCTTGTACGGCAACAACGAGGAGGATAAGTGCACGGTGGAGAAGATGAAATTAGCAGCAAAGGTTGAGTCTGTGCTCCAGGTTAACGGTGATGGAGCTGGCTCGAGACGATCATCATCCTCCTCCTCTTCCTCCTCCATGCACGAGGGCAACCTGCAGGACAGGCTGGTGGATGCCTACAGCCACAGTGAGAAGAGTCTGAGCGACAAGGAGGAGGAAGAACCGGTGGACTACAGTCTGAAGACCATCGAGACTCTAGAGGCCGTTACTCTGGACGAGGACAGTGACACTCCTGATGACCCCAATGCGCCCGAAATCTCCCTGTTTGTCAAGGTAAGCAAGAGGAATAACTTTCTCAAACTGTCTCCAACTGTCTCAGAAGGGATATTCATATAAACAACCGTGGAATAGGTATATACAGTGTAGGCTCCTAGATAAACAGGAATGGGATTAGACAGCTGTTTCTCCATCTGTCTCAGAAGGTAGGCCTAAGGAATGGGATTAGACAGATGTTTCTCCAACTGTCTCAGAAGGTAGGCCTAAGGAATGGGATTACACAGCTGTTTCTCCATCTGTCTCAGAAGGTAGGCCTAAGGAATGGGATTAGACAGATGTTTCTCCAACAGTCTCAGAAGGTAGGCCTAAGGAATGGGATTAGACAGATGTTTCTCCAACAGTCTCAGAAGGTAGGCCTAAGGAATGGGATTAGACAGATGTTTCTCCAACAGTCTCAGAAGGTAGGCCTAAGGAATGGGATTAGACAGATGTTTCTCCAACAGTCTCAGAAGGTAGGCCTAAGGAATGGGATTAGACAGATGTTTCTCCAACAGTCTCAGAAGGTAGGCCTAAGGAATGGGATTAGACAGATGTTTCTCCAACAGTCTCAGAAGGTAGGCCTAAGGAATGGGATTAGACAGATGTTTCTCCAACAGTCTCAGAAGGTAGGCCTAAGGAATGGGATTACACAGCTGTTTCCAACATGAAGATAGATCGTATACAGACCATATACAACTTTAACACACGTTCTAGACATATATATATATATATCCAACTGAGGAAGAGGAATATATATAGGCCAACATAATCTGTGTTTCTCCAACTGTCACACAACGGTTTCAAATGTTTTCAAATGTCGCTGGTCTGAGGGATAAAGGTGATGTTTAAAACAGCCATAAGAAAGAAAACATTGACTAGAGCCTGTGTTAAAGCTGTATATGGTCTGTATACGATCTATCTTCATCAGATAGTGTTTTTCAGGGAAAGACAGAGTCATTGAGTTACCGTGTAAGATGGACCCATACCCTCTTCACCACTCTGTAGTAGTCTGAAGGTCGTTAAGGTGTGGCTGTGTGAGTGGTCATCCCCCCCACATGGACTTTGCTATAGTAGGCCAGACCGCGGCCCTCACAGCAGCCCATGTCAGCAGGATAGGCCTCGGCCCTCACAGCAGCCCATATCAGCAGGATAGGCCTCGGCCCTCACAGCAGCCCATATCAGCAGGATAGGCCTCGGCCCTCACAGCAGCCCATATCAGCAGGATAGGCCTCGGCCCTCACAGCAGCCCATGTCAGCAGGATAGGCCTCGGCCCTCACAGCAGCCCATGTCAGCAGGATAGGCCTCGGCCCTCACAGCAGCCCATGTCAGCAGGATAGGCCTAGGCCCTCACAGCAGCCCATGTCAGCAGGATAGGCCTCGGCCCTCACAGCAGCCCATGTCAGCAGGATAGGCCTCGGCCCTCACAGCAGCCCATGTCAGCAGGATAGGCCTAGGCCCTCACAGCAGCCCATATCAGCAGGATAGGCCTAGGCCCTCACAGCAGCCCAAATAAGCAGGATAGGCCTCGGCCCTCACAGTAGCCCATATCAGCAGGTGAGGCCTCGGCCAGGGCTATTCACATCCGAGCATGGAGGTCCAGACGACAGCAGGTTTCCTGTTCTACCTGATAATGAACCCACCTGGTGTCCCAGGTTTAAATCAGCTCTTGAAATAGAGGGGAAGAATGAAAATCAGTGGTGGAACTGGCTTCAATGCCCAGATGTGAAAACCCTTAGTCCCACAGAACGTGGAGTACACGGTGGCTATAGAGAGTTCAGCGAGGCACTTGGCCCCAGATTACTGTTCATCAAAATGTTCCCGTTCTGTGTGTGTAGAGCAGGAGCTGCTGGTTGATTCCACTGTGTCTATAGCCTCTGTACACCGTCTTTGACTTTGACAAGCCCCGGAGACGGCCATGTAATCATTAACTATAGTTCGCTGTACCACCATAGAAACAAGAGGTGAGCCCCCCCACACACACACACACGCACACGCACACACACACACACACCGGCTGTAATCAGTGTTTTCTGTTCTAGCACGGTCACCCTGATGATTGAGCAACACAGATTAACAGAGGGAGAGGTTTGAACAAGAGAGTGGTTGGATATGTTTGAGTCTGAGAAAGCCCAGATATACAGTACAGTAGCCTCTTACCTATCCCCTGCCCTAGCCCCTATCCGCTAACCCATAGACCCTATCCCCTATCCGCTAGCCCATAGACTAGCCCTAGCCCTTATCCACTAAACCTTATCCCCTAGCCCCTTTCCTCTAGCCCATAGACCCTATCTCCTGCCCTAGCCCTTATCCCCTAGCCCCTATCCTCTAGCCCATAGACCCTATCTCCTGCCCTAGCCCTTATCCCCTAGCCCCTATCCCCTAGCCCATAGACCCTATCTCCTGCCCTAGCCCTTATCCGCTAGCCCTTATCCCCTAGCCCCTATCCCCTAGCCCATAGACCCTATCTCCTGCCCTAGCCCAGGTATTCCCAAACAGGGGTGCGTGCAATGCCGTCGGGGGTACAATGGGGCTATACATTTGGGTGAGTTTTTTTTCTTGCCTGAGTAGCCTCGTTTCACTGGCAAAAATAACATTAAATAACAACACAATGTCAAGTACAGGTAGCCTAGACAAATAATGAACATCCAATCACATGAACCGTTACTCTCTCGTGGGAAATAATGAACATCCAATCACATGAACCGTTACTCTCTCGTGGGAAACCTTCACTCTTCCGCAGACGTTTAGAAACAAAAACATGACCATTTGAAAAATATAAAATATGCCACGGGAGTTTTTTGAGTGAGAATTAAGACTTTCGAGTAGTAAGACATGTATAAAAGCAACAGATACCATTAATAAGAAGAGGCTAGAAAAGTCTAATATGGTGAGCTACCGAGTGGCTAGGACAGGCAAGCCACATACTATTGTGGAGGACTTAATTCTTCCTGCTGCCGAGAATATGGCTAGGACAATGCTGGGGGAAAAGGGCCAAAAAATGCATCAGTGACATGGTAGGAGATGTTTTGAAACAATTACTGCTTCACATACAAGCTAGTGAATTTTATGCATTACAGCATAGAGGTGTCACCACGCCTCTAGTGTCTCCACTCCTCTAGTGTCACCACTCCTCTAGTGTCACCACTCCTCTAGTGTCACCACTCCTCTAGTGTCACCACTCCTCTACACCTCTAGTGTCACCACTCCTCTAGTGTCACCACTCCTCTACACCTCTAGTGTCACCACTCCTCTACACCTCTAGTGTCACCACTCCTCTAGTGTCACCACTCCTCTACACCTCTAGTGTCACCACTCCTCTAGTGTCACCACTCCTCTACACCTCTAGTGTCACCACTCCTCTACACCTCTAGTGTCACCACTCCTCTAGTGTCACCACTCCTCTACACCTCTAGTGTCACCACTCCTCTAGTGTCACCACTCCTCTAGTGTCACCACTCCTCTAGTGTCACCACTCCTCTAGTGTCACCACTCCTCTAGTGTCACCACACCTCTAGTGTCACCACTCCTCTAGTGTCACCACTCCTCTAGTGTCACCACTCCTCTAGTTTCACCACTCCTCTAGTGTCACCACTCCTCTAGTGTCACCACTCCTCTAGTGTCACCACTCCTCTACACCTCTAGTGTCTCCACTCCTCTAGTGTCACCACACCTCTAGTGTCACCACACCTCTAGTGTCACCACACCTCTAGTGTCACCACTCCTCTAGTGTCACCACACCTCTAGTGTCACCACTCCTCTAGTGTCACCACACCTCTACACCTCTATTGTCACCACTCCTCTAGTGTCACCACACCTCTACACCTCTAGTGTCACCACTCCTCTAGTGTCACCACACCTCTACACCTCTATTGTCACAACTCCTCTAGTGTCACCACACCTCTACACCTCTAGTGTCACCACATCTCTAGTGTCACCACTCCTCTAGTGTCACCACACCTCTAGTGTCACCACACCTCTAGTGTCACCACTTCTCTAGTGTCACCACACCTCTACACCTCTAGTGTCACCACACCTCTACTCCTCTAGTGTCACCACACCTCTAGTGTCACCACACCTCTAGTGTCACCACTCCTCTAGTGTCACCACTCCTCTAGTGTCACCACACCTCTACACCTCTAGTGTCACCACTCCTCTAGTGTCACCACACCTCTACACCTCTAGTGTCACCACACCTCTAGTGTCACCATTCCTCTAGTGTCACCACTCCTCTACACCTCTAGTGTCACCACACCTCTAGTGTCACCACACCTCTACACCTCTAGTGTCACCACACCTCTAGTGTCACCACTCCTCTATTGTCACCACTCCTCTAGTGTCACCACACCTCTAGTGTCACCACACCTCTAGTGTCACCACTCCTCTACACCTCTAGTGTCACCACTCCTCTAGTGTCACCACTCCTCTAGTGTCACCACTCCTCTAGTGTCACCACTCCTCTAGTGTCACCACTCCTCTAGTGTCACCACTCCTCTAGTGTCACCACACCTCTAGTGTCACCACTCCTCTAGTGTCACCACTCCTCTAGTGTCACCACTCCTCTAGTGTCACCACTCCTCTAGTGTCACCACACCTCTAGTGTCACCACTCCTCTAGTGTCACCACTCCTCTAGTGTCACCACTCCTCTAGTGTCACCACTCCTCTACACCTCTAGTGTCACCACTCCTCTAGTGTCACCACTCCTCTAGTGTCACCACTCCTCTAGTGTCACCACTCCTCTAGGGCAACATAAGCCACTTTGGGTTCATCCTCTTGTCATCTGCCTCTGGTGTGGTCCCCCAGATGCCAGGATAATTAGGAATATTGAGGCTTTTGTTCTGTTCCTCCAGGCTCTCTCTATCTCGGTTACAATCACCCCACATACTGTCCATGGAATACAATGTGGCTGTAAAGTTTTATCACCCTGTAGTAAAACCGATTTCCTCAGTGCCCAGACAAGCTGCAGGAAGCTAGAGTGGACACCATAAAAACTCAGCCTTGGCAGGCCAGTCTTACTCTTAGTTAAATATATAACAATTTACTTTTAATATCAAACAAATCAGGTAAGTATGTAATTTTTCTATCACACCTCATGGCTTGGTTTTTGCTCTGACATGCACTGTCAACTGTGGGACCTTATATAGACAGGTGTGTGCCTTTCCAAATCATGTTCAATCAATGTAATTTACCACCGGTGGACTCCAATCAAGTTGTAGAAACATCTCAAGGATGATCAATGGAAACAGGATGCACCTGAGCTCAATTTCGAGTCTCATAGCAAAGGGTCTGAATACTTATGTAAATAAGGTATTTCTGTTTTCAAATTTTTGGACATTTGCAAAAATGTATATATATATATAACAAATATAAAAACCTGTTTTCGCTTTGTATTTGTTAAGCTGCGGAGAATGTTCTCATAATTCTAGTAATTTCCAAATATGTTTTTGGAAATTTTAAGATGTTTATAGGATATTTGTTTTAAGTTTAACATAATATTCCATTGATGTTCACACATTATACATTTTACCAAGTCTTATATTTAAGTTTTACCTAAAATTACCACCAGACTCCCAGCATGCACATTTGTATCTCAATAAACATGAGAGATCAGATTGGAATACATCCCCATTATGTTTCTATAGACTGGAGTACATCCCCATTATGTTTCTATAGACTGGAATACATCCCCATTATGTTTCTCTATAGACTGGAATACATCCCCATTATGTTTCTCTATAGACTGGAATACATCCCCATTATGTTTCCCTCCAGACTGGAATACATCCCCATTATGTTTCTCTATAGACTGGAATACATCCCCATTATGTTTCTCTATAGACTGGAATACATCCCCATTATGTTTCTCTATAGATTGGAATACATCCCCATTATGTTTCTCTATAGACTGGAATACATCCCCATTATGTTTCTATAGACTGGAATACATCCCCATTATGTTTCTCTATAGACTGGAATACATCCCCATTATGTTTCTATAGACTGGAATACATCCCCATTATGTTTCTCTATAGACTGGAATACATCCCCATTATGTTTCTATAGACTGGAATACATCCCCATTATGTTTCCCTCCAGACTGGAATACATCCCCATTATGTTTCTCTATAGACTGGAATAAATCCCCATTATGTTTCTATAGACTGGAATACATCCCCATTATGTTTCTATAGACTGGAATACATCCCCATTATGTTTCCCTATAGACTGGAATACATCCCCATTATGTTTCCCTGCAGATTGGAATACATCCCCATTATGTTTCTATAGACTGGAATACATCCCCATTATGTTTCTATAGACTGGAATACATCCCCATTATGTTTCTATAGACTGGAATACATCCCCATTATGTTTCCCTCCAGATTGGAATACATCCCCATTATGTTTCTATAGACTGGAATACATCCCCATTATGTTTCCCTCCAGACTGGAATACATCCCCATTATGTTTCCCTCCAGATTGGAATACATCCCCATTATGTTTCTATAGACTGGAATACATCCCCATTATGTTTCCCTCCAGACTGGAATACATCCCCATTATGTTTCTCTATGGACTGGAATACATCCCCATTATGTTTCTCTATAGACTGGAATACATCCCCATTATGTTTCTCTATGGACTGGAATACATCCCCATTATGTTTCCCTCCGGACTGGAATACATCCCCATTATGTTTCCCTCCAGACTGGAATACATCCCCATTATGTTTCTCTACAGATTGGAATACATCCCCATTATGTTTCTATAGACTGGAATACATCCTCATTATGTTTCTCTACAGATTGGAATACATCCCCATTATGTTTCTCTATAGACTGGAATACATCCCCATTATGTTTCTATAGATTGGAATACATCCCCATTATGTTTCTATAGACTGGATTACATCCCCATTATGTTTCTCTATAGACTGGAATACATCCCCATTATGTTTCTATAGACTGGATTACATCCCCATTATGTTTCTCTATAGATTGGAATACTTCCCCATTATGTTTCTATAGACTGGAATACATCCCCATTATGTTTCTCTACAGACTGGAATACATCCCCATTATGTTTCTCTACAGACTGGAATACATCCCCATTATGTTTCCCTCCAGACTGGAATACATCCCCATTATGTTTCTCTATAGACTGGAATACATCCCCATTATGTTTCTCTATAGACTGGAATACATTCCCATTGTGTTTCTCTATAGACTGGAATACATCCCCATTATTGTTTCCCTCCAGACTGGAATACATCCCCATTATGTTTCTCTATAGACTGGAATACATCCCCATTATGTTTCTCTATAGACTGGAATACATCCCCATTATGTTTCTCTATAGACTGGAATACATCCCCATTATGTTTCTCTATAGATTGGAATACATCCCCATTATGTTTCTCTATAGATTGGAATACATCCCCATTATGTTCTCTATAGACTGGAATACATCCCCATTATGTTTCTCTATAGACTGGAATACATCCCCATATGTTCTCTATAGAGTGGAATAATCCCATATGTTTCTATAGACTGGAATACATCCCCATTATGTTTCTCTATAGACTGGAATACATCCCCATTATGTTTCTCTATAGACTGGAATACATCCCCATTATGTTTCTATAGACTGGAATACATCCCCATTATGTTCTCTATAGACTGGAATATATCCATATGTTCTCTATAGACTGGAATACATCCCCATTATGTTTCTATAGACTGGAATAGACCCCATTATGTTTCCCTATAGACTGGAATACATCCCCATTATGTTTCTATAGACTGGAATACATCCCCATTATGTTTCTCTATAGACTGGAATACATCCCCATTATTTTTCTCTATAGACTGGAATACATCCCCATTATGTTTCCCTCCAGACTGGAATACATCCCCATTATGTTTCTCTATAGACTGGAATACATCCCCATTATGTTTCTCTATAGATTGGAATACATCCCCATTATGTTTCTCTATAGACTGGAATACATCCCCATTATGTTTCTCTACAGATTGGAATACATCCCCATTATGTTTCTCTACAGATTGGAATACATCCCCATTATGTTTCTCTATAGACTGGAATACATCCCCATTATGGTTCTATAGATTGGAATACATCCCCATTATGTTTCTATAGACTGGAATACATCCCCATTATGTTTCTCTATAGATTGGAATACATCCCCATTATGTTTCTATAGACTGGAATACATCCCCATTATGTTTCTCTATAGACTGGAATACATCCCCATTATGTTTCTCTATAGATTGAAATACATCCCCATTATGTTTCTCTATAGATTGGAATACATCCCCATTATGTTTCTCTATAGAGTGGAATACATCCCCATTATGTTTCTCTATAGAGTGGAATACATCCCCATTATGTTTCTATAGACTGGAATACATCCCCATTATGTTTCTCTATAGACTGGAATACATCCCCATTATGTTTCTCTATAGACTGGAATACATCCCCATTATGTTTCTCTATAGACTGGAATACATCCCCATTATGTTTCTCTATAGACTGGAATACATCCCCATTATGTTTCTCTATAGACTGGAATACATCCCCATTATGTTTCTATAGACTGGAATACATCCCCATTATGTTTCTCTATACACTGGAATAGATCCCCATTATGTTTCCCTATAGACTGGAATACATCCCCATTATGTTTCTATAGACTGGAATACATCCCCATTATGTTTCTCTATAGACTGGAATACATCCCCATTATGTTTCTCTATAGACTGGAATACATCCCCATTATTGTTTCCCTCCAGACTGGAATACATCCCCATTATGTTTCTCTATGGACTGGAATACATCCCCATTATGTTTCTCTATAGACTGGAATACATCCCCATTATGTTTCTCTCCAGACTGGAATACATCCCCATTATGTTTCTCTATAGACTGGAATACATCCCCATTATGTTTCTCTATAGACTGGAATACATCCCCATTATGTTTCTCTATAGACTGGAATACATTCCCATTATTGTTTCCCTCCAGACTGGAATACATCCCCATTATGTTTCTCTATGGACTGGAATACATCCCCATTATGTTTCTCTATAGACTGGAATACATCCCCATTATGTTTCTCTATAGACTGGAATACATCCCCATTATGTTTCTCTCCAGACTGGAATACATCCCCATTATGTTTCTCTGTAGACTGGAATACATCCCCATTATGTTTCTATAGACTGGAATACATCCCCATTATGTTTCTCTATAGACTGGAATACATCCCCATTATGTTTCTCTATAGACTGGAATACATCCCCATTATGTTTCTCTATAGACTGGAATACATCCCCATTATGTTTCTCTCCAGATTGGAATACATCCCCATTATGTTTCTCTATAGACTGGAATACATCCCCATTATGTTTCTCTCCAGATTGGAATACATCCCCATTATGTTTCTCTATAGACTGGAATACATCCCCATTATGTTTCTCTATGGACTGGAATACATCCCCATTATGTTTCTCTATAGACTGGAATACATCCCCATTATGTTTCTCTATAGACTGGAATACATCCCCATTATGTTTCTCTCCAGATTGGAATACATCCCCATTATGTTTCTCTATAGACTGGAATACATCCCCATTATGTTTCTCTATAGACTGGAATACATCCCCATTATGTTTCCCTCCAGACTGGAATACATCCCCATTATGTTTCTATAGACTGGAATACATCCCTATTATGTTTCTCTATAGACTGGAATACATCCCCATTATGTTTCTCTATAGACTGGAATACATCCCCATTATGTTTCTATAGACTGGAATACATCCCCATTATGTTTCTCTATAGATTGGAATACATCCCCATTATGTTTCTATAGACTGGAATACATCCCCATTATGTTTCTCTATAGACTGGAATACATCCCCATTATGTTTCTATAGACTGGAATACATCCCCATTATGTTTCCCTCCAGATTGGAATACATCCCCATTATGTTTCTATAGACTGGAATACATCCCCATTATGTTTCTATAGACTGGAATACATCCCTATTATGTTTATCTATAGACTGGAATACATCCCCATTATGTTTCTCTATAGACTGGAATACATCCCCATTATGTTTCTATAGACTGGAATACATCCCTATTATGTTTCTCTATAGACTGGAATACATCCCCATTATGTTTCTCTATAGACTGGAATACATCCCCATTATGTTTCTATAGACTGGAATACATCCCCATTATGTTTCTCTATAGACTGGAATACATCCCCATTATGTTTCCCTCCAGACTGGAATATATCCCCATTATGTTTCTCTATAGACTGGAATACATCCCCATTATGTTTCTCTATAGACTGGAATACATCCCCATTATGTTTCTATAGACTGGAATACATCCCCATTATGTTTCTCTATAGATTGGAATACATCCCCATTATGTTTCTATAGACTGGAATACATCCCCATTATGTTTCTCTATAGACTGGAATACATCCCCATTATGTTTCTATAGACTGGAATACATCCCCATTATGTTTCCCTCCAGATTGGAATACATCCCCATTATGTTTCTATAGACTGGAATACATCCCCATTATGTTTCTATAGACTGGAATACATCCCTATTATGTTTCTCTATAGACTGGAATACATCCCCATTATGTTTCTCTATAGACTGGAATACATCCCCATTATGTTTCTATAGACTGGAATACATCCCTATTATGTTTCTCTATAGACTGGAATACATCCCCATTATGTTTCTCTATAGACTGGAATACATCCCCATTATGTTTCTATAGACTGGAATACATCCCCATTATGTTTCTCTATAGACTGGAATACATCCCCATTATGTTTCTCTATAGACTGGAATACATCCCCATTATGTTTCCCTCCAGACTGGAATACATCCCCATTATGTTTCTCTATAGACTGGAATACATCCCCATTATGTTTCTATAGACTGGAATACATCCCCATTATGTTTCTCTATAGATTGGAATACATCCCCATTATGTTTCTCTAAAGACTGGAATACATCCCCATTATGTTTCTATAGACTGGAATACATCCCCATTATGTTTCTCTATAGACTGGAATACATCCCCATTATGTTTCTCTATAGACTGGAATACATCCCCATTATGTTTCCCTCCAGACTGGAATACATCCCCATTATGTTTCTCTATAGACTGGAATACATCCCCATTATGTTTCTATAGACTGGAATACATCCCCATTATGTTTCTCTATAGATTGGAATACATCCCCATTATGTTTCCTTTCAGATTTAACGGAAATTCATTTTTGAAGGTGATATAGAGACACATGGAATTTTAATTTTATTCGTTGGACATTTGAACAGCCATATTATTTACACGTCATATGTTTAAACTAGAGGTGTCAGTTTAAACTAGAGCTGTCAGTTTAAGATAGAGCTGTCAGTTTAAACTAGAGCTGTCAGTTTAAGATAGAGCTGTCAGTTTAAACTAGAGCTGTCAGTTAAAGATAGAGCTGTCAGTTTAAGATAGAGCTGTCAGTTTAAACTAGAGCTGTCAGTTTAAACTAGAGCTGTCAGTTTATGATAGAGCTGTCAGTTTAAACTAGAGCTGTCAGTTTAAACTAGAGCTGTCAGTTAAAGATAGAGCTGTCAGTTTAAGATAGAGCTGTCAGTTTAAACTAGAGCTGTCAGTTTAAACTAGAGCTGTCAGTTAAAGATAGAGCTGTCAGTTTAAGATAGAGCTGTCAGTTTAAGATAGAGCTGTCAGTTTAAACTAGAGCTGTCAGTTTAAGATAGAGCTGTCAGTTTAAACTAGAGCTGTCAGTTAAAGATAGAGCTGTCAGTTTAAGATAGAGCAGATAGAGCTGTCAGTTTAAGATAGAGCTGTCAGTTTAATCTAGAGCTGTCAGTTTAAGATAGAGCTGTCAGTTTAAGATAGAGCTGTCAGTTTAAACTAGAGCTGTCAGTTTAAACTAGAGCTGTCAGTTTATGATAGAGCTGTCAGTTTATGATAGAGCTGTCAGTTTAAACTAGAGCTGTCAGTTTAAACTAGAGCTGTCAGTTTAAGATAGAGCTGTCAGTTTAAACTAGAGCTGTCAGTTAAAGATAGAGCTGTCAGTTTAAGATAGAGCAGATAGAGCTGTCAGTTTAAGATAGAGCTGTCAGTTTAATCTAGAGCTGTCAGTTTAAGATAGAGCTGTCAGTTTAAGATAGAGCTGTCAGTTTAAACTAGAGCTGTCAGTTTAAACTAGAGCTGTCATTTTATGATAGAGCTGTCAGTTTAAATTAGAGCTGTCAGTTTAAACTAGAGCTGTCAGTTTAAGATAGAGCTGTCAGTTTAAATTAGAGCTGTCAGTTTATGATAGAGTAGATAGAGCTGTCGGTTTAAATTAGAGCTGTCAGTTTAAATTAGAGCTGTCATTTTATGATAGAGCTGTCAGTTTATGATAGAGTAGATAGAGCTGTCGGTTTAAATTAGAGCTGTCAGTTTAAATTAGAGCTGTCATTTTATGATAGAGCTGTCGGTTTAAGATAGAGCTGTCGGTTTAAACTAGAGGTGTCAGTTTAAACTAGAGCTGTCAGTTTAAACTAGAGCCTTCAGTTTTTTCCATGGGCTGCATCTCAATATGTTGGCCTTCAGCGGTGTTTGTCAGACCATGAGCTATCCCGAAAATCGGTCTTTTCACAAAAACGTCTGTAGCTTCTGCAAACTATTACGACCACTCTAACGAAAGGGGATACGATGGTGTTCTCCGTTTAGCTCTACAACCCCCACAATTATCACGGGACTCGTCTGAAGTCGGTAACGCTGATGTGCCAAGTTCTGTCTGTAGCGTCCGAACCGTTTGAGCTACAAATGGACCCCGCTATGGAAAAGGGAGACTCACAAACACAATATTTTTCTCCGTTTTGTTCTTTTGGCAGCTTTGGGAAGGTAATCCATACAAACGAATGGAAGTATTGAGGTAGTTTTGTGCCAACAAAAATAAGGGGTTAAATATGTGTAAAAAAACGAATAAAAAAATATATTTATCCTGAGATGTTTTATATCTCCTAGATATTAGACAAACACTTCAAAACCTTATTCTTTATGATAGATTTTTTTCCCATTCATGAAGGTGTTATTATTCAATGCGTTTCTAAGAGCTATAGCAGTAAATGCCAAATTCAATATTTAACCAAATCATTTGTAAATATATTTTGGGGATACCTAAAGGACCCCTAAAATTCAAAATAATCCACGGTGTGACCATTTTATAACTATTCCATATGTTAGATTACATACAGCATTTTCTTTATTTGTAATGTTCTTGAAATGTAGTCCAAAACAAAGTAAAATGTATATTGGAATATTATATTAAACCTAAAACAAATGTGCTAACATCATAAAAATGTACTTATTTAGAAAAATTGTGGAACATTATGGGAATGTTCTGTGCAACCTTTGAATATCACAATAATATTCTTGCAATATTAAGTGAATGTAATCTCTTGTAACGTACCCACACTGTTCCACAACCTAATTAAATGTCCTGGGAACCTTTTAAAGAAGCTCAGAAAGACTGTTCTGTCGACATTCTGTTCCACAACCTAATTAAATGTCCTGGGAACCTTTTAAAGAAGCCCAGAAAGACTGTTCTGTCAACATTCTTGCAACATAAAATGGGTGTTTTTTTCCACCTTGTTACAAACATTATCTGAATGTCAGCTCAACAGTCTTAGTGTTCTGGGAACACGTCTTTTGTGACGTCCCCACAATGTTCCCATCACACTGTTCCCACAACCTACTGAAACATTCTGGGAACCTTTAAAGAACAGACTAAAAGGGTACTGGGAACGTTCTTGCAACATCAGGGGGATGTTTTTATACACACATTGTATAATCATCATCATGACTGGACAGTTTTGGTGTTACGAGAACATTTGCCGCAACCTAATGAATGTTCTGGGAACTTTTAGAGACACATTTTTGGTTTGCTGGGAAAACATTACCGTTACATTGTGTTATTACATTACCTGGAAACCTGATGAGACGTTTTGGGGTTCTGTTGTAGTTGGTACAGATGTCGTGCACAACATTTAAGGTGAATGTTAGGAGATCATTCCAAGGATAATTCATTTAAAACATTAAAAAAAAAAAAATTGTGTTATCAAAAACGTTCTTTGAATGTTTTGGGGATGTTATCCTCCTAACGTTAGATAAAACCCTAACTAGAACTTAATAGGAATCGTTTGGTTATGTTCCCGGTTTGCTGGGATGTGAAACATTCCTGACACGAGTGGTTCAAAGTCTTTAGAAACAACACATTCAACAGGTATTATATGTGAAGCGTGTTAATATACGACTGGGAGGAAGAGACAGGGAAGTTTGACTAGTCTAAGAACAAAAGGAGATCAGCTCTGAGATCACTGTCCTGTTTCACTAATCATTCACCTCAGCACTAAATCATTGACAGATGGGCGTGTTGCACTGTGTCATAAACTGCTCTGTACAGAGAGGCCTTTGAACCCTGTAGTTAATACAATAGAATAATAATGCCACTGACTTGCTGGCTGACTTGCTGGCTGACTGACTGGCTGGCTGACTTGCTGGCTGTCTGACTGGCTGTCTGACTTGTTGGCTGTCTGGCTGACTGGCTGTCTGACTGGCTGGCTGACTTGCTGGCTGTCTGACTGGCTGGCTGACTTGTTGGCTGTCTGACTGGCTGTCTGACTGGCTGGCTGACTTGCTGGCTGTCTGACTGGCTGGCTGACTTGCTGTCTGACTGGCTGGCTGACTTGCTGGCTGTCTGATTGGCTGGCTGAATTGCTGACTGGCTGACTGGCTGGCTGACTGTCTGGCTGACTGGCTAGCTGACTTGCTGACTGTCTGACTGGCTGGCTGACTGTCTGGCTGGCTGGTTGACTTGCTGGCTGCCTGTTTTTCACAATTCCTGACATTTAATCCTCGTAAAAATCCCCTGTCTTAGGTCAGTTTCGGATCACCAGTTTATTTTAAGAATGTGAAATGTCAGAATAATAGTAGAGAGAATGATTTATTTCAGCTTTTATTTCTTTCATCACATTCCCAGTGGGTCAGAAGTTCACATACACTCAACTAGTATTTGGTAGCATTGCCTTTAAATTGTTTAACTTGGGTCAAACGTTTCTATAGGATTGAGGTCAGGGCTTTGTGATGGCCACTCCAATACCTTGACTTTGTTGTCCTTAAGCCACAACTTTGGAACTATGCTTGGGGTCATTGTCCATTTGGAAGACCCATTTGCGACCAAGCTTTAACTTCCTGACTGATGTCTTGAGATGTTGCTTCAATATATCCACATAATTGTCCTCCCTCATGATGCCATCTATTTTGTGAAGTGCACCAGTCCCTCCTGCAGCAAAGCACCCCACAACATGATGCTGCCACCCCCGTGCTTCATGGTTGGGATGGTGTTCTTCGGCTTGCAAGCATTCTCCTTTTTCCTCCAAACATAGCGATGGTCATTATGGCCAAGCAGTTCTATTTTTGTTTCATCAGACCAGAGGACATTTCTCCAAAAAGTACGATCTTTGTCCCCATGTGCAGTTGCAAACCTTAGTCTGGCTTTTTTATGGTGGTTTTGGAGCAGTTGCTTCTTCCTTGCTGAGCGGCCTTTCAGGTTATGTCGATGTAGGACTCGTTTTACTGTGGATATAGATAATATTGTACCTGTTTCCTCCAGCATCTTCACAAGGAACTTTGCTGTTGTTCTGGGATTGATTTGCAATTTTTGCACCGAAGTACGTTCATCTCTAGGAGGCAGAACGCGTCTCCTTCCTGAGCAGTATGACGGCTGCATGGTCCCATGGTGTTTATACTGGCGTACTATTGTTTGTACAGATGAACGTGGTACCTTCAGGCGTTTGGAAATTGCTCCCAAAGATGAACCAGACTTGTGGAGGTCTACAATTCTTTTGGCTGATATCTTTTGATTTTCCCATGATGTCAAGCAAAGAGGCACTGGGTTTGAAGGTAGGCCTTGAAATACATCCACAGGTACACCTCCAATTGACTCAAATGATGTCAATTAGCCTATCAGAAGCTTCTAAAGCCACAACATCATTTTCTGGAATTTTCCAAGCTGTTTAAAGGCACAGTCAACTTATTGTATATATACTTCTGACCAACTGGAATTGTGATACAGTGAATTATTAGTGAAATAATCTGTCTGTAAACAGTTGTTGGATAAATTACTTGTGTCATGCACACAGGAGATGTCCTAACCGATTTGCCAAATCTATAGTTTGTTAACAAGACATTGGTGGAGTGGTTGATTAATGACTCCAAGCTAAAGTGTAACTTCAGACTTCAACTGTATGTATATGCACCACCATGTATTCATTCCATCTCGCAAATAAATCACAGAAAATATTCTGGTTGAGATTCTCAACAGCCTTGAGAGGGGCACCACAAACA